>NC_142461.1:88862121-89013636 GCF_049115385.1 Moschus berezovskii | reverse complement strand
CAACCCCTTGGGCTATAGCCCGCCAGGCTGCTATGTCCATAGGATTTCACAAGCAAGAATACCGGAGTGGGCTGCTATTTCCTTCTCCAGGAGATCTTCCCAACTCAGGGATGGAACCCACATCTCCTGCTTTGCAGGTGGATTATTTGCCACTGAGCCACCTGGGAATCCTAATATTTTATTACATGTGAAAATAATATGAAATTCAAGTTTCTGTGTTCCTAAATAGGTTGTATTTTATTTATTTAAACTTTTTATTTTGTATTGGGGTATAGCCAATTAGCAATGTTGTGATAGTTTCAGGTGAACAGTGAGGGGACTTATCTCTAAATATACATGTATCCATTCTCTCCCAAACCCCCCTCCCATCCAGGCTGCCAAATAACATGGAACAGAGTTCCCTGTGCTATACACTAGGTCCTTGTTGGTTATCCATTTAAAAAAAAAAAACTATAATTTTTTTTTTTACAGATAATTGCTTTATAGAATTTTGTTGTTTTCTGTCAAACATCAACATGAATCAGCCATAGGTATACATATGTCCCCTCCCTCTTGAACCTCCTTTCCATTTACCTCTCTATTCCACCCCTTTAAGTTGATACAGAACCCCTGTTTGAGTTCCCTGAGACATACAGTAAATTCCCTTTGGCTATCTATTTTACATATGGTAATGTAAGTTTCCATGTTACTCTCTCCATACATCTCACCCTCTCCTCCCCTCTCCCTGTGTCCATAAGTCCATTCTCTGTGTCTGTTTCTGCATTGCTGCCTTACAAATAAATTCATCAGTACCATCTTTATAGATTCCATATACATGCATTAGTATATGATATTTCTTTCTTTCTGACTTACTTCATTCTGTATAGTAGGCTCTAGGTTCATCCACCTCATTAGAACTGACTCAAATGCATTACTTTTAATGACTGAGTAATATTCCTTTGTGTATATGTACCACAACTTCTGTATCCATTCATCTGTTGATGGACATCTAGGTTGCTCTCATACTCTAGTTATTGCAAATAGTGCTGCAATGAACATTGGGGTACATTTGTGTTTTTCAATTCTGGTTTTTTCAAAGCATATGCCTAGCAGTGGGATTGCTGGGTCATGCGATGATTTTATTCCTAGTTTTTTATGGAATATCCATACCATCTCCCATAGTGGCTGTATCAATCTACATTCCCACCAACAGTGCCAGAGGATCCTCTTTTCTCTACACCCTCTCCAGCATTTACTGTTTGTAGACTTTTTGATGATGACCATTCTGACTGGTGTGAGGTGATATCTCATTGTAGTTTTGATTTGCATTTCTCTAATAATGAATGATGTTGAGCATCTTTTTATGTGTTTCTTGTCTTCTATGGAGAAATGCCTATTTTGGTCTTCGTTCCCCACTTTTTGATTGGCTTGTTTGTTTTTCTGGTATTGAGTTGGATGAACTGCTTGTATATTTTTGGAAATTAATCCTGTGTCAGTTGTTTCATTTGCTATTATTCTCTTCCATTCTGAGGATTGTCTTTTAACATTGCTTGTAGTTTCCTTCACTGTGAAAAAGCTTTGAAGTTTAATCAGGTCCCACTTGTTTACCTTTGTTTTTATTTCCATTACTCTAGGAGGTGGGTCATAGAGGATCTTGCTTTGATTTATGTCATCGACTGTTCTGCCTATGTTTTCCTCTAAGAGTTTTACAGTTTCTGGTATTACATTTAGGTCTTTAATCCATTTTGAGTTTATATTTGTGTATGGTATTAGGAAGTGTTCTAATTTCATTCTTTTACATGTAGTTGACCAGTTTTCCCAGAACCACTAATTGAAGAGGCTATCTTTGTCCCATTGTATATTCTTGCCTACTTTGTCAAAAATAAGGTACCCTTTTTAGGTGTGTGGGTTTATTTCTGGGCTTTTAATCTTGTTCCATTGTTCTATATTTCTGTTTTTGTGCCAGTACTGTACTGTCTGGATGACTGTAACTTTGTAGTATAATCTGAAGTCAGGAAGGTTGATTGCTCCAACTCCATTCTTCTTTCTCAAGACTGCTTTGGCTATTCAGGATCTTTTGTGTTTCCATATGAATTGTGAAATTTTTTGTTCTAGTTCTGTGAAAAATGTCATTGGTAATTTGATAGGGAGTGCTTTGAATCTGTAGATTGCATTTGGTAGTATAGTCATTTTCACTGTATTGATTCTTCCTACCCAGGAACATGGATTATTTCTCCATCTGTTTATGTCATCTGATTTCTTTCATTAGTGTCTTGTAATTTTTTGTATGCAGTTCTTTTTTCTCCTTAGGTAGGTTTATTTCTGGATATTTTATTATTTTTGTTGCAATGGTGAATGGGATTGATTCCTTAAATTTCTCTTTCAAATTTTCATTGTTAGTATATAGAAACGCAGGTGATTTCTGTTATTGATTTTGTATCCCGAGTCTTTGCTAAATTCACTGATTAGTTGTAGTAATTTTCTGATAGTATCTTTATGGTTTTCTATGTATAGTATCATGTCATCTACAAACAGTTAGAATTTTACTTCTTCTTTTCCAACCTGGATTCCTTTTATATCTTTTTCTTCTCTGATTACTGTGGCTAGGACTTCCAAAACCACATTGAATAATATTGGTGACAATTGACACCCTTGTCTTGTTCCTGGTCTTAGGGGGATTTCTGGTTTTCACCATTGAGAATAATGTTTACTGTGTGCTTATCATATATGGCATTTACTATGTTGAAGTAAGTTCTTTTTATGCCCATTTTTAAAGAGTTTTAAGCACAAATGGGTGCTTAATTTTGTCAAAGGCTTTTTATGCATCTATTGAGATTATCATTTGGTTTTTACCTTTCAATTTCTTAATATGGTGTATCACATTGATTGATTTGTGTATATCGAAGAATCCTTGCATCCCTGGAGTAAACCCAACTTGATCATGGTGTATGAGCTTCTTAATGTGTTGTTGAATTCTGTTTGCTAGAGTTTTGTTGAGGATTTTTGCATCTATGCTCATCAGTGATATTGGCCTGTAGGTTTCCTTTTTGTGTGTTGTTTTTGTCTGGTTTTGGTATCAGCATGATGCTGCCCTGTAGAATTAGTTTGGAATCGGAATACAATCGCATTCATCCATTACATGCCCATAGCTGCTTTCATGATACAATGGCAAAATTGAGTAGCTGTGACAGAAACTGCAAAGTCTAAAAATCTCTGGATCTCTACAGAATTTTACTAACTCCAGCTTTAGATAGCTAAGTATGCTTAAAATAATAACCCTACTGAAAAACTTAACCCTCTTAGTAACTACGGAATCCATGATTTTCAATCATCCCATGTGTAGGATTTTTACTACTAGAGGACAGAGGCATGACGGTATTTCTCCCACCATGAGGGCCATAGCTGGGAAGATGATAAAATCCTTTGAAATTGTTTATAGTTCATGTTATTGTTTGGTTATCAAGTATAGCCTGTGGCATGGCTCCTTGTATTTGACAGTGCTTCTGAATATCTTCAAAACTTTATATAGGATATTTTACTGACTTTGAAGTGGAACAACAGCAAGAAAGAGAGCTAAACCATTGTTTGCTTCAGATGAAGTTGATTGCACCATGTGCCTTATGAAGTAATGACTACTGTGGCATAGGCACCACTACCACCCAAGTCCATTTTCTGGGTGAAAGATAAAGTAATCAATGGATATAGTATGAACATATTTTCCCTCATCTTTGCACTCAAAATGGGCACCAGCAAGTATGAGAACAGGTGTTTCAATTATGATCTTATCCAGGACACTTGATTCTTGATGGACAATTGCACACAATATCTTTATTTGTTTTTTTTTTTTCTCTTTGCAATCTAGTTCCCAGCAGGAAATTTACTGAGCTGCCAACTTGTGATCATCTAATTGACTCAGAAAGAATCTGAATGAGTTTCTAAATATTCAACTGAAATCAATTGTGACTCTCTCTATTTTAGGCCCCAGGCAGATTGAAATTGAGACAATAAATGGAAACACCTCATTCTAAAAGAATGAAAGTTTGCAGCTTCACAGTGAGCATCACATCCATACACTCACATATACACTCATGTGCACACACACACACATTTATAAAGTTTTACATTCAGGAAGAATGCATGACTGTATATATGTTTGGCATCTTAAATCTTTGGCTTTCTGAGATCAGTAATTTCAACAATCTAGGAGAACATTTAATTCAATAGAAGGAAATATTAAGTACTGTTGGCAGTAGTAGATATATATATATATATATATATATATATATATATATAGCTTAATGTTGTCGTGTTTGGCCTGTGAGTTTCTACCCCAAAATCTTGAGACTCTCATTTTTTTTTTGGACTCTATTTTCCATTTTACTCATGAAAAAAGTTTTTCCCAAGGTTCATCTATTCATGCACATTTTATGTTTAAATGTTTTCATTAAATTCCAATTTGTGTGAAATAGAAACAACAAGAATTTAAAACAGCATTGTTATGGGTTTAGTAGCCCATCTGCCATTCTATCCTCTTTTCCTAACAGTTAGAGAAGAAACAGCTGTGAGAATAAACACCACCTCTCAATGTTAGAATTCTAACTACAAAGCTGAACCTTCAGGAAGGAGGGATCTGAATGTTCAGTTTTTACTATGCTATGTACTCATGATGAGGACTATTAGAAACTGTGATTAGAGGTGAAGCATCGTAACATAAATTCCAGTGAACATCCCATGATTAAACAAACACTCCGTGAGCTACTTTTTTCAGGGGGAGGTTTAATGGTGTGACCCCAAGTCTTCCGGTGCAGGGCAGAGAAAGACCTATTTCATTTCAGATTCTTACAAAGGAGGTTCTCTTTTCAGCAATGAGTCCAACAAACCCCAGCCCTGTCCCTCCGAAAGGAAGAGAGGAGACTGAGGAGCTGTAAGAACACAGACAAGGACAACAGTCTGCTTACATACAGAGAGAAGTTCTTTCTGACTCAAGCAGGAATCCAGCATTTGGCAAACCACGTTGGAGGGAGGAAGGTCAATATGGAACAATTCAAGACAAAGCTTGAAGGAGCTTTGTTCCCAGGCCTCGTTTATGCCCTTAGACAGATAAAAGCCAAATGGAATGGAGAACTGTAGGGGACCCATGAAAAATATAATTTGAACAATGAATGAAACAAGGATTTGTTTGCACTCTGGACCAGACACATTGGCTAAGGGGTATGTTCAGGTGCAGCTCACTGAAAGTTGATACCATACCATTGCTTAATGTTTATAGCTGTGTGTGGTTATGCTAAGTTGTGTGCTGCGTGCTTAGTCGCTAAGTTGTGTCTGACTCTTTATGACCTAACAGACTGCAGCCCACCAGGCTCCTTTGTCCATGGAGTTTTACAGGCAAGAACACTGGGGTGGGTTGCCATTTCCTTCTCCAGGGGATCTTCCAGACCCAGGGATCAAACCAAATCTTTTGCATCTCCTGCATTGGCAAGAGGATTTGTTACTACTCCACCACCTGGGAAACCCTATGCTAAGTTAAATGTATTCAAAATGAAAGATATTTTTTCTTTGACAATAAGAGGATGTCAATGTTAATAATTGTTAATAAGAAAGTATTAAGACTATGGACTATGTATTCTTAAGTATATGAGAATATTCTAAACACTCTTTTCCACTGTCTTCAAAATGACTGCACCAAAGAATCTGCCTCCAGTCCCATCACAGATATTGTAGGTGACAAACAAGGCAAACCAAAACCACTGTATTTATTCATTTATTATTAATTTTTATTGGAGTATAATTGCTTTACAATGTTGTATCAGTTTCTGCTGTACAGCAAAGTAAATCAACTGTATGTACACATATATCCCCTCTTTTTTGGATTTCCTTCTCATTCAGGTCACCACAGAGCATTGAATAGAGTTCCCTTTGCTATACAGTAGGTTCTCAATAGTTATCTATTTTATACATAGTAGGGTATATATGCCAATCCCAACCTCCCAGTTCATCCAACCACCCTTCCCCACTTTGTATCCATACATTTGTTTTCCATTTGTCTATTTCCTGTTTGTAAATAAGTTCATCTGAGACATTTTTCTAGATTCCATATATAAGTGATATTATATGATGTTTGACTTCCTCTTTCTGACTTACTTCACTCTATATGACAGTCGATCCACATCTCTGGAAATGGCCCAAATTTGTTCTTTTATCTGGTTAAGTAATATTCCATTGCATATATATACCACTTCCTCTTTAGTCATTCCTCTATTGATGAACATTTAGGTTGTTTTCATGTCTTGGCTATTGTAAATAGTACTGCAATGAATATTGGGGTACATGTATCTTTTTGAATTATGGTTTTCTTTGGGTATATACCTATGAGTAGGATTGCTGTGTCATATGTAGTTCTATTTTTAGTTTCTTAAGGATCTTTTATATTGTTCTGCATAGTAGCTGTATAAATTTACACTCCCACCAACAGTGTAAGAGGATTACATTTTCTCTTCACCCTCTCCAGTATTTATTGTTTGTAGATTTTTGATGATGGTCATTCTAACTGGTGTGAGGTGATACCTCATTGTAGTTTTGATTTGCATTTCTCTGATGATTAGTGATAATGAGCATCTTTTCATGTGTTTATTGGTAATCTGTATGTCTTCGGCCTAAAATAGGCTGAAGACCTATTTTTTTCTATTGGATTGCTCATTTTTTTGTATTGAACTGCATGAGCTGTCTATATTTTGGAGGCTAACCCCATGTCAGTTGCTTCATTTGCAAATATTTTCTCCCATTCTGAGGGTTGTCTTTTTGTCTTATGATTCCTTTGCCATGAAAAAGCTTTTAAGTTTAATTAGTTCCCATTTGTAAGTTTTGTTTTTATTTTCATTATTCTAGGAGGTGGTCAGAAATGATCTGGCTGAAATTTATGCTACCTTCTGCCTATGTGTTCTTGTTTTAGAGTCTTATAGTATCTGATCTTATATTTAGGTCTTTAATCCATTTTGAGTTTATTTTTGTGTATGGTGTTATGGAGTATTCTAGTTTCATTCTTTTACATGCTACTTTCCAGTTTTAACCACCACTACTTATTGAAGAAGCT
Organism: Moschus berezovskii; assembly: GCF_049115385.1. Taxonomy (NCBI): domain Eukaryota; kingdom Metazoa; phylum Chordata; class Mammalia; order Artiodactyla; family Moschidae; genus Moschus; species Moschus berezovskii. The sequence goes on along the minus strand of NC_142461.1, from coordinate 89,006,567 downwards.
ATCTTTACTCCATTATAAATTCTTGCCTCTTTTGTCATAGATTAGGTAGCCATAAGTATGTGGTTTTGTCTCTGGGCTTTCCATCCTGTTCCACCGATCCATATTTCTGTTTTGTGTCAGTACCATACTGTCTTAATTACTGTAGCTTTGTAGTATAGTCTGAAGTCAGGGAGCTTGATTCCTCCACCTTTGTTTTTCTTTCTTAAGATTGTTTTGGCTACCTGGGTCTTTTGTGTTTTCATGTAAATTGTAAAGTTTTTTGCTCTAACTCTGTGAAAAGTGACTTTGGTTATCTGATAGGGAATTGCATTGAATCTGTAGATTGTTTTGAGTAGTATAATTATTTTCACAATATTGAGTCTTCCAACCCAATAGCATGTTACATCCCTCCATCCAGAATGTAGGCATTGAGGGAAAAAAACTTAACACAGTAAAGACCATACATTAAAAAAAATTTTTTTAAATAAAGGCCATATATAACAAACCCATAGCAAACATCATTCTCAGTGGTGGAAAACTAGAGCATTTCCTCTAAGATTAGGAAAAGACATGGATATACACTCTCATCACTGTTAAACATAGTTTTGGAAGTCCTAACCGTGGCTGCTGCTGCCAAGTTGCTTCGGTCGTGTCCAACTCTGTGTGACCCCATAGATGGCAGCCCACCAGGCTCCCCCATCCCTGGGATTCTCCAGGCAAGAACACTGGAGTGGGTTGCCATTTCCTTCTCCAATGCATGAAAGTGAAAAGTGAAAGTGAAGTCTCACAGTTGTGTCTGACTCTTAGCGACCCCATGGACTGCAGCCCACCAGGCTCTTCCATCCATGGGATTCTAACCATGGCAGTCAGAGATAAAAAAAATAAAGGGAATCCAAATTGGAAAACAAGTAAATCTGTCAGTGTTTGCTGATGACCTGATTCTTTACATAGAAAATCCTAAAGATGCTACCGGAAAACTACTAGAGCTCATCAGTGAATTTGGTAAAGTTGCAGGATATAAAATTAATGCCCAGAAATCTCTTGCATTCCTATACACTAACAATGAGAGATCAAAAAGAGAAATTAAGGAAACAATTCCATTTACTATTTTAATTAAAAAAATAAAATTCCTAGAAATAAACCCATCCAATGAGGCAAAAGACAACCTATACTCAGAGAACTATATGATGCTGATGAAAGAAATCAAAGATGACACAAACAGGTGGTGAGATATAAAATACACATGTATTTAAAAGAAGGTCTTAGGTATCTGAATATCTTGTTGTATAAACAACATCCCATGAGAAGGCAACATTATGGGATGGGAAACAGTTTGGCCCTAGAGAAAGGCAGAGGCAAATTTAAAAACTGGCTCTTTTCATTATCCATGACACTCAGCAAAGGGCTAGACCTCTCTTGAAAATGAACAGAGATCATTTTGTTATTTTGGAGTTCTTCAGCACAATCTCAAAAATGGCAGAATGATCTCTGTTCATTTCCAAGGCAAACCATTCAATATCACAATAATCCAAGTCTATGCCCCAACCAGTAATGCTGAAGAAGCTGAAGTTGAACAGTTTCATGAAGACTTACAAGACCTTCTAGAACTAACATCCAAAAAAAATGTCCTTTTCATCATAGGGGTCTGGAATGCAAAAGTACGAAGTCAAGAGATACCTGGAATAACAGGCAAATTTGGCCTTGGAGTACAAAATTAACCAGGGCAAAGGACAACAGTTTGGCCAAGAGAATGCACTGGTCATAGCAAACACCCTCTTCCAACAACACAAGAAGAAGACTCTACACATGGATATCACCAGATGGTCAATAGTGAAATCAGATTGATTATATTTTTGCAGCCAAGATGGAATAGCTCTATACAGTCAGCAAAAACAAGACCAGGAGCTGACTGTGGCTGAGATCATGAACTCCTTATTGCAAAATTAAGACAAATTGAAGAAAGTAGGGAAAACCACTAGACCATTCGTGTATGACCTAAATCAAATCCCTTATGATTATACAGTGGAAGTGACAAATAGATACAAAGGATTAGATCTGATAGACAGAGTGCCTGAAGAACTATGGCTGTAGGTTCATGACATTGTACAAGAGGCAGTGACCAAGATCATCCCCAAGAAAAAAGAAATGCAAAAAGGCAAAGTGGTTGTCTGAGGAGGCCTTACAAATAGCTGAGAAAAGAAGAGAATTGAAAGGCAAAGGAGAAAAGGAAAGATATACCCATTTGAATGCAGAGTCACAAAGAATAGCAAGAAGAGATGAGAAAGCCTCCCTCAGGGATCAATGCAAATAAATAGAGGAAAACAATAGAATGGGAAAGACTAGAGATCTCTTCAACAAAATTCAAGATACCAAGGGAATATTTCATGCAAAGATGGGCACAATAAAGGACAGAAATGGTATGGACGTAACAGAAGCAGAAGATATTAAAAAGAAGTGGCAAAAATACACAGAAGAACTATACAAATAAGATCTTCATGACCCTGATAACCACGATGGTGTGATCACTCACCTAGAGCCAGACATCCTGAAACGTGAAGTCACATGGTCATTAGGAAGCATCACTATGAGCAAAGCTAGTGGAAGTGATGGAATTCCAGTTTAACTATTTCAAATCCTAAAAGATGGTGCTGAGAGAGTGTTCCACTCAATATGCCAGCAAATTTGGAAAACTCAGTAGTGGCCATGGGACTAGAAAAGGTCTGTTTTTATTCCAATCCCAAAGAAAGACAATGCCAAAGAATGCTCAAACTACCACAAAATTGCACTCCTCTCACACACTAGCTTCCCTGATAGTTCAGTTGGTAAAGAATCCACCTGCAATGCAGGAGACCCTGGTTCGATTCCTGGGTTGGGAATATCTTCTGGTGAAGGGATAGGCTACCCACTCCAGCATTCTTGGGCTTCACTTGTGGTTCCGCTGGTAAGGAATCCACCTGTAGTGTGGGAGACCTGTGTTTGATCCCTGGGTTAGGAAGATCCCCTGGAGAAGGGAAAGGCTACCAACTCCAGTATTCTGGCCTGGAGAATTCCATGGACTGTATAGTCTATGGGGTCGCAGAGTCAGACACGACTGAGCAACTTTCACTTTCACACACTAGCAAAGCAATGCTCAAAATTCTCCAAGCCAGGATTCAACAGTATGTGAACAGTGAACTTCCAGATGTTCAAGCTGGGTTTGGAAAGGCAGAGGAACCAGAGATCCAATTTCCAACATCCATTGGATCATCAAAAAATCAAGAGCATTCCAGAAAAACACCTACTTCTGCTTTATTGACAACATCAAAGTCTTTGACTGTGTGGAGTCAAATAAACTGGGGAAAATTCTTCAAGAGATGGGAGTACCAGACCACCTTACCTGCCTCCTGAGAAATGTGTACGCAGGTCAAGAAGCAACAGTTAGAACCAGACATGGAACAACAGACTGGTTCCAAACTGAGGAAGGAGTATGTGAAGCCTGTATATTGTCACCCTGCTTATTTAACTTATATGCAGAGTACATCATGTGAAATGCCGGGCTGGATGAAGTACAAGGTGGAATTCAGACTGCCGAGAAAAATATCAATAACCTCAGATATGCAGGTGATACCACACTTATGGCAGAAAGTGAGGAAGAACTAAAGAGCCTCTTGAAGAAAGTGAAAGAGGAGAGTGAAAAATGTGGCTTAAAACTCAACATTCAAAAAAACTAAGATCATGGCATTTGGTCCCATCACTTCATGGGAAATAAATGGGGAAACAATGGAAATAGTGACAGACTTTATTTTGGGGGGCTCTAAAATCACTGCACCTGGTGATTGCAGCCATGAAATTAAAATATGCTTGCTCCTTGGAAGAAAAGCTGTGACCAACCTAGACAGCATATTAAAAAGCAGAGACATTACTCTGCCAACAAATGTCCATCTTGTCAAAGCTATGTTTTTTCCAGTAGTCATGTATGGATGTGCAAGCCGGACTATAAAGAAAGCAGAAGAATTGATGCTTTTGAACTATGGTGTTGGAGAATACTCTTGAGAGTCCCTTGGACTGCCTGGAGATCCAACTTGTCCATCCTAAAGAAATCAGTCCTAAATATTCTTTGGAAAGACTGATGTTGAAGCTGAATCTCCAATACTTTGGCCACCTGATGCGAAGAACTGCATCAGGGTCTTTTCAAATGAGCATAATTGAAGGCAGGAGGAGAAGGGGACAACAGAGAATGAGATTTTTGAATGGCATCACCGACTCTTTGGACATGATTTTGCATAAGGTCCGAGAGTTGGTGATGGACAGGGAAGCCTGGCGTCCTTGGTCACAAAGAGTCGCACACGAGTGAGTGACTGAACTGAACTGTGGCCTCTCTAGATATCATCTCCTTATCTGCTAAAGGGAATGTACAGATTTCTTAGGACTGTTATAACAAAGTCCCATGACCTGGGAGATTTAAAACGACAGAAATTTCTTATCACACAGTTTTAGAGGACAGAAGTCCAAATGTCAACAGGGCAGGTTCCTTCTGAGGACACAGGGATAATCCATTCCAGGCCTGTCTCCTAGCTCCAGTGAGAGCTGGCAGTCCTTCCCATTCCTTGGCATGTAGCTGCTTCACTCCAATCTCTGCCTCTGTCCTAGCATTACAGTCTCCCTATGTTTATGTCCAAATTTATTTCTCTCTTCTTAAGGCCACCAATCATGCTGGATTAAGGTGCACGCTAATGATTTCATCTTAACTTGATCATATTTGCAGTGTCCCTATTTTCAAATAGGCTTCCCAGGTGGCACTCATGGTAAAGTGTTGCTGTTCAGTCACTCAGTAATATCCAACTCTATGTGACCCCATGGAGTGTAGCATTCCAGGCTTCCCTGTCCTTCACTCTCTCCTGGAATTTACTCAAATTCATATCCATTAAGTCAGTGAAGCCATCCAACCATCTCATCCTCTGTTACCTCCTTCTCCTCCTGCCCTCAACCTTTCCCAGCATTAGGATTTTTTCCTGCAATGTAGCCAATGCAGGATACCTAAGAGATGTAGGATTGATGGCTGGATCAAAAGATCCCCTGGAGGAAGGCATAGCAACCCACTCCAGTATTCTTGCCTGGAGAGTCCCATGGACAGGACAGCCCACTGGGCTACAGCTCATAGGGTTGCAGTGAGTTAGACATGACTAAACTAAATTAGCATGCATGCACATGTTTTCAAATAAGGTCATATTCAGAGCATGAGTGTACAGAATAAGGGCTTCAGTATATTAAAAAGCAGAGACATTACTTTGCCAACAAAGGTCAGTCTAGTCAAGGCTATGGTTTTTCCCATGGTCATGTATGGATGTGAGAGTTGGACTGTGAAGAAGGCTGATTGCCGAAGAATTGATGCTTTTGAACTGTGGGGTTGGAGAAGACTCTCGAGAGTCCCTTGTACTACAAGGAGATCCAACCAATCCATTCTAAAGGAGATCGATCCTGGGTGTTCATTGGAAGGACTGATGCTAAAGATGAAACTGCAATACTTTGGCCACCTCATGCGATGAGTTGACTCACTGGAAAAGACTCTGATGCTGGGAAAGGTTGGGGGCGGGAGGAGAAGGGGACGACCGAGAATGAGATGGCTGGATGGCATCCCCGACTCTGTGGACATAAGTTTGAGTGAACTCCGGGAGTTGGTGATGGACAGGGAGGCCTGGAGTGCTATGATTCATGGGGTCGCAGAGAGTCGGACACGACTGAGCAACTGAACTTAACTAAACTGAACTGATGGGTTTTAGGGAATGCAATTCAACCTGTAACAGTGGGTAAAAATTAAATACCTTTCTCATAGCACCAAGAGATGAATTAAATAAGTTAATAGCACAAAGGCCACTGCAAACAGGTTTGTACCCATGGGGGAAAAATCACTTTTTGGGATCCACAACATCCATCATGTACGATTTCATAAAAGAGTCAGTCTTTGGACCCTGTTGGCACCACTATTTCTGCTACCACCAACTCCACTTGTTGCCTTGGCAAAATATTACCATGAGTATTATTATAACGCTATTCTAACTCTGCTTCTTCTGTGTGGGTGTGTTCAACCCTTTGTAAAGTTTGATGCCTGTCCATAAACTTTCTCTCTGTTCTAACTCTTCAAAGTTCTGCTTGGAAGTGGCATCGAGCTGGTATGAACTGGAAATCTGAATGGCTCTGTGAACACAAAGACAGATGGCAGAATCCCCATTGGAATGTGTGGCCAGCACATGGCTGCTATTTGTTTTCACTCTCAAGTAGTCAGCAGATACACTGTGATTATACTGCAGCTGCAGTGAGATTTACTTCCAGAACTTTTCAGGACTATGGGGTAGTGAATAGCAGGCATTACCTGGACTGGCGAATTCCTAAACAGGAATAAGAGAATCTTTTAGTTTCCTGGGAATAGGATGTAGGTGGCAAGTTCTCTCAGGGGTGAGCAGCCATATTTTAATTTGCAAGAGGGACTTGCAAAACAAACTATGGCTTCTCATATAATTCTGACTCAATGTCTTCAGTGCTTTCCTGTCATCTGCAGGCTAATTCCCAAGTGTCTTTATATCTCTTGCAGTCTAGTTCACAATCTGGCCATTTTCACATTTTTCTTGCTATTTCTTGCCTCTCATGCCACCACATTTTCTACATTCCTGATACATGTATAATTTCCTTGGAATGAAATTTCTACTTACTTCTCTTGCATAATCCCTGTCTTCTTAAAACCAGCTCAGGCTGCATCTCTCCTAGGCAGTCCTTTTCATGTACCAATCTGGGATCACTGGGCATCTATTTTATTATGTCTCAAATTATACTAAAGTTTTTCCATTTTTTTTTTTTTGTCTGTCTGGACAATATCTTTTTCAAGTCCTTAGGGTCTAAAAAGTAGTTAATATTCAATAACTGTTCCGTTCCGTTCCGTTCAGTCGCTCAGTCGTGTCCGATTCTTTGCGACCCCGTGGACTGTAGCCTACCAGGCTTCTCCGTCCATGGGATTCTCCAGGGAAGAATACTGGAGTGGGTTACCGTTTCCTTCTCCAGGGGATCTTCCATGAATTGAATTTCATAAGAATAAAATTTCTAATCTCTCTCTCTCTTCTTATATCACTTGGGAGAAAAATAAGAAAGGTGAGATCCTATGTTGTCCTCTTTCAGAAGAATGAGATATTCTCTTAATAGGACATAAAGTTCCTAAAGAACAAGAGGTAGAATAGACCATATCTGAAAGGTATTCATTTATTCAACAAATATTTACTCATTTTCTTCCATGTAGTAGGCATTGGAGATATAAGTAGAAAAAGTTCTTGTCCTGATTTATAAGGCACTCTCAGTATAAAAGGAATAAATCATGTAGAGATAATTTTTGTATGGTGAATAAGAGCATGAAGAAATTACTTCCATGCTGGCATAATCAAAGATTTCCAAAACGTGGAAAGGCAGTCTTGCCTTAAAAATAGCTGAATAAATTTCTGTTTCTACTTTTCACTGTCCATACAGTCCATAACTGTGTCTAATCTTGTTTTCATCCCTCCTGTTCCACTCAAATGGTTCTGTCAAAATCAACAATGACCTTCATGTTGCCAAGTCCATTAGTATTTTTTCTCTTTTCATCTTATTCAACCTATCAGGAAAATTTGACAAAAAATTATCTTCTTGATTTTTTTTTTACTATAATTCTGATGACTCTTTACTCCCCCTCATGTCTTCTCCTGCAGATTTTTAGATTGCACAATAATAAGTTAGATTCTTTAGGCCACAGTTACATACATTATTTCAGGTCTTATGATGATTGGAGAAATAAAGAGTTCTTTGTTTTTATATATTTAACTAAATTAAACTAGCACAATATGCCAACACCTTTAGCATTTGAATTTTAAGATAAAGAACAATTCTGGGTGAAAGGAAGTTTTTCAGACACAGCTGTAGAGACATGAAAGTAGCCTGGGACTGACTGAAAGAAGGCGGATTTATTGGAAAGTTTTTGAGTCTGGTAACACTTGGAAGAGGTTACCAATATTTTGGAAATGGAAGACAGCTTCCAGTTAATAGGGTAGATATAATTTGAATTCATTCCAAAGGATTGCTGTACTGATCCAGAATAATCAATGACTTTATTTTGTAGGCATATGTGTGGGTGTTATTTATTGCTGTTAATTATCGTATTAATTACTTTAGGACTTTTGTTTTTGAATACACCTTACCTTTGTAGCATTTTTTCTGTCATCTATTATGCTTCAGAGAAGAGTAATAATTTTAGGTCAGTACACAGATTCTCCTAGCCATTGTGTCTGTCTAGTATTGAATTGGGATCCTCAGTTCCTATTGAATAGGTACTGAGCTTCTGCTTGGCCTTTGAGGTACATTTGCAAGTGAATGAGGAGGATACATATATAGGAGTTTAGGGGAGGCTATCCACTATGAATGGGATATGGTTAGATTCACCACAGGATAAAACTGTCCTGATAAATTTAGAAGCAAAAGTGAAAGAAAAATCAGAATTTGTAACCAGATGAAATTTGATACTTTGCAGGGTAAAAGGAGGGCTGCTGCAAAAGTGTGTGCATCCCAGCCCTGCATATATGCATGTCTCTATCTCTTATTCATGCTCGTGCATGTCTGTGTTCTTGTCTGTATATCATGTGTTTCTGGTGTTTTTATGTTTATGTGAAGAATGAGTGCATTCACCCAGTGAATTCTAGGGCCTCTTTCAGTTATGGAACCCTATAGTCCTGTGAGTCTGTGTTTTTATCAGAGTTCATGTATGTGTCAGTTTATATCTGATCTGACTATGCTCTAGGTATTGATTTATAGCATGCACATGCATATTTGCAATGGAAGTTGGTGAAAAGTCTTTCTGTCACACATATGATCTAACTGAAGTCAGGCAGGTGAATGTTTGACTTGCTTTCTTGCTTCCAGGTACAGGTAAACCCTGGAAATAGTCATGAATAAAGTTGATGGTACCTGTGATGATTAATTTTGTGTCAACCTGTCTGGGCCATAGGGGGTGCAGATATTTGGTAAAACATTATTCTGGGTGTGTCTATGAGAGTGGTTTTAGATGAGATGAACATTTGACTTGGTAGATTGAGTAAAAGATTACCCTCTCTGATACGGATGGCCATCATTCAACCAAAGGACTGAGGAGAATAAAAATGCTGATCCTCCCACGATGAGGAGAGAACTCCTCTTGCTTGTTTGCTTGAGCTGGACATTGGTCTTTTCCTATCTTCAAACTGAAACTGAAACATCAGGTCCTCTTGGATCTTGAACCTGTCAACTTTTGGACCAGAACTGTACCACTGACTCTCTAGGGTCTCCAACTTGCTGCTTATATTTGGCAGCCTTCCTAAACACATGAGCCAATTCCTTATTTTAATTGTGTACATGCATAACCTCCTGATTTTTGGGGGGGCTTTGAAGAACTCTAATTAATGAACCACCTAAGCAAACTATCAGGATGGATGTCCTTCTGGAAACTTGCTTATGGATGGGGTTTTATGGATAGCAACAGGGAAACCTAGACAGAAGAGAAGATCTGAAGTGATTCACAATCCTCTCCCACCTGAAGGGAGACAATTCAAACCAGGAAACGTGCATGGGAACGTTCAAAACATATATAAGGAGACTGCCCTTAAATTTCTTACACCTAAAAGTGGTCCATATAGAAGTGAATTATTATTCCCTTTGGATATTCACTTCTTTTACTGCTTACCCCATTTTCTCTTTGAAACATAACTATGTATGTAAGCCTCTTATACTTTTAACATTTCTAAATAATTTAAATGTAAAATGATTTGGAATGGGAATAGATTAAGGTATTGTTTAAGGTCTTATAGAAAGTCTTTGTTAGTTTCTAATTGCTTTAACTTGTATAACATGTTTGAAGGTAGATTTTTCAATCTCATGAAACAGTATTGGAAAAATTAAAATGTCCCAGTCCTTCTACTTCTTTCATATATTTGCCTGCATTACAACTGCACAGAAGAATTTCAGAATAAAAGCTATATATACCTCATTCGCCAAGGAAACCTGATCCTCTACTAGGACTCCATGACAGGTTTCTGGGCTCCTCTAGCCAGAGATTCTTTGGGATTGTGAAGAAGTCACATAGCTAGAACAGGAAAGACACTGGAATCGGATTACTAGAAGGTGTTTTAATTTAATTCAACTTTCAGAACTTCTAAGGCTGAGGTAGAATTCCTTGGAAGCTCTTTTTTTGACTTCATGATCCAGATCCAGACCAGCATCAATTCTTTCAATGATTTCTTCTTCACTTAAAAGTGATCCCTTGCCCTCAGGAGGAGATAGCATCTTCTAATGCCTGAATATTTTACATGTTTATATTTGTTGGTTTTAACTTTTCGTGCCTTATTTTAAAAGGGCAATGGCAAAACTTTGCAAAAGGAGGTGGTCAGGCTTTGAAGCAGAAGTCTTAAACCATCAGCTTGCCAGTCCAATTGCAATGCTCTTAATACTTCTCATCCTCACTGCTATAATATCAGGCTGAGCTTTCCTTTTTTAAATTACATGCTTGGCCTTCAAAGGCATTTGAATTTGCAGACTTTGTGTTAAATAGCATTATGGGAGTCAGAAAAAAAGAAAGGGAAAAAGGGACACCTTTGCAGCACTGACTCAAAGAAATAGAAGGAATAGACGCCAACTTCAGTTTTTCATTTGCAGGGATCTTCGGAACCTGTTGTTGGGCACCCACCTTTCAGGGCTGTATTCCTGAAATTATGTCCCACCATATGTTACTTTCTTTCCTTCCGTAAGCATCTCTCCTTTCTTTTCTAAAATGATGGCCAATGACTCTTTCTTGGAGTTGCTCTCACTTACTCCAAGACACGGTGAGGAGAAAGAGTCTTCGCAATTAACCTTGTCTTGTTATCTTTTAGAAAGGGGGGCGTTCTCATTTTTCAGACAAGGGTGTGTGTGTGTTCATTTCTAATCTCTAGGAGAAAGCACACAGAGGATAATGACAAAATTAGCCAAAATAATATCACAATACTTGAAGAAATCAAATTTTATTTTAATTCTAGTCAGATTTTTCAGAATCTCCTTCCTATCTAGTACTGAAAAATTTAATAATGTAGCTAGAATTGTATTTTAGCTGCTTTTAGCTTAAGCTGTGGGGAGTTTAGCTCAAAGTAGAATCAGATTATAACCGCTGCTGACCCGGTGGAAGACTCTACCCCTGACAAAGCTGTTCACTAATTTGTTCCTACACTTGAACCCCTCCAGGTGCCCCTCAATCTTCCTGAAAAGAGGAAGTCACTTTCTACCCTGTGTCGAGGGCTCTCCTCTAGGGGATCCTTGATATTCTAAAACCATTTTTGCAGACATTTCCTTCAAACCCTCAGGACAAGAGAGGCTATTTTCTATCAGGTCTAAAGATTTGTTTCCTAGGTCTCAGACTGTCCTGTAGTCACCTTCTTGGAAACCTCAGTAGAGATCTCCCTTGGCCCAGGTCTTCCAGTGGGTGTCATCTCACTGATGGATTGCTGAAGCAGTTTTTGTCTTGCAATATTGTTCAGATTTTCTTCACTTACTTTATTTCCACATCTCGTCTTGGCCTCCTCAGAAGTCACTGGAGTCCCCAGCAGCCTGGCCATGTTGCCTCTCACAAGGACTGGAGGGTCTCATCAGTGCATCAGTTGTAGTTTATAGCCCTGTTCTCTGACAGACCATGCCTGATGCTTCTAGTCCTACTTTGGAGAAGCATGGGTTTCCTATAAGGCAAAAGCAAATGTAGCTGGATATCAATGAGCGACTTAATCCAACATTTTCCAAGTCATGTTTTGTAAAAGCCTGCTAATACCCCTCAATCAAATAAATTTAAGAAATTGCATATTGTAGCCTTTTAGGAAAACTTGCTATTTGCATGACATATTGACAATGCTATGAAGTCCTTCAGTAAAGATACTTGATTGGTTTCTTATACCAACATATCCCAACTTAATTGATGGTGGAATAGGCATTTTCCCCCAATAAAATCACCTTTTAACATCTTTTAGTGTCCTGCAGACTACTGATGAGGAAATATAGATTTAATTATTTCTATTTTCAGTAGTATTGATACTATTTTCCCAATCAGTGTCCTATCTCTCTGTCCTAGATGACTATTCCCCTCCATCATCTCTCTCCTCAAGCCTCCAGGTGCCCTTCACTCACCCTCCTTACTGAGTGCTGATGACTTGATTATGACTCCACTCACTAAGAAAATAGAAGCAATCAGAAGAAAACTTCTGTACCCTCTCATCACCAAATTTAGCAGTTACTTGCACCTGTGCCACATACAGGATCTCATCTATCCTGTTACAGAAAAGCAATTGCCCACATCCTGATGTGAGGCCAACACTACTACTAGCATGATGAAGTCCATCCCTTTTTAGCCACTTGAGAATTTTTCCCCCTTCAGTGATGCTATTTCTTTCATGTCACCAATTGTGCACGGTCTACAAAATTATTTCCCAACATGCAAACATTTTCTACTCTCTCTGATATTAAAACAGAACTAAACAGGAAACCCTAAATCCCTTTCTTGTTTCCCATATTCCTTCCATTTTCTATACTCTGGTTTATAGAAAAAGTTCTTGAAGGAGTTTTCTGTACTCACTACCTCTCTCTGTCTCCTTTCATTTTCTCTAAAACCCACTTAAGTCAGGATTTTTCCCTAAGGAACTTTTCTTTTTGACAATATGATCCCCATGTTGACAAATCCTCAGTTTCTATTTGCTCATTCCCAGCATTTCACCCAGGTTATCCTTCCCTCCTTGTGGAAATATTTCTTTCATTTTCCTGCAACCAGCCTAAGAAGACCTAGACATTTTACTATTCCTGGGACAGCAGATGGTATGAACTTATTGTTTGCACCAGTTCCACTTGTCCCAAGTCCCATAGCAGTGTTCACTCAGGGGCCAGCCTGAGTGAATGGTGTATACACAGTGACAGTCAATGCTACAGCTTCAGAATTTTGAGTTTGGAAAACCCCAACCTTTTAAAGTGGTTACTAGAAAACCTACTCAACTTTCACCCTGAAGAGAGAGGGTCTTTGTTACCCTGATCAGGAAACAAATCTGCCCTCTGCCCAAGAGGGAACCACTACCTCTAGCTTGCAAGGCCACTCTACAAATATCCTTGGAAGTATTTTCAAAGAATATTGTTACAAGACAAGTGGAAACATGGAAAATTGTTTTCCAGTTGACACTGCTGCTGTCTGGAATCCTCCTCTTTCAGATACTTATATGGCTTTCTCCCTCATTTTGTTCAGATCTCTATTTAAATGTCACCTTTCCTGACCACCCTATCTCTCCTCCATCTCCTTTTCTTTGTGGCCTTGGCTCTGACTTATGAATTTAATGTTGGATTGGCTACCTGCCCTATTAAAATTCAAGCTTCATGGTGTCCAGAAGTTTGTTTTGTTTACTGTTGATTCCACAGCTCCTGGATTAGTAACTGACAGAGTAGGTGATCACTAAATAGTTGTTAAGTGAAATGAACATCTGAATAATTCTGCTTAGTAACCCTACCCAGTGTCTCAGTTTTTTAAAATAAATCACTTTGGTGCCATCTCAATGCAAGGGAGTAAGATTTTTAAAGTTATATTATTTCAATATAAAAAATAAGTAGCTTAACCACAAAGAGCACGTGAATGCAGTTTGGACAAAAGAAAATAATTTGTTAATCTATCTCTCTTTGAATGAGTGTTCTCTGGACCTTGCGTGACAATAAAGGGAAGTGTATTATACATGTTAGACTGATTTCCAACAAAAGTGGCTAACGTATTAGAAAGCCTTAAATCTCTAAGAAAAGCTTCATTTATCAGGAAATTTTACTGACACGAAATATAACTCTATGTGATTATCTTGGTTAATTAATGAGCTGTTCTCTATTAATTATCTGGTTCAGTCCTTGACAGAACATGCTAAAAATAAACAGAATGCCTTTGCTCTAATCTAGCTTTGCAGCTAAATTAAAAAAAAATGCACATAAAATTGATTCACATAATTTCCACTGAGGGCTGATATGCATAGAAGCTATGTGTCCTATCCACAGGATCCTTAGCAAGTATCTTTTTTTTAATTTTTAAAAGTCTATGTCCTTCTTCATGATTTATTTTAAGACCCAGCTTCCAATCCCCCTCAGATGCTTTGTCTGTTGACCTATGTTGCTTTATCTGATGTTTCACCTGCCACTCAGCAGTCATTTCATCCCAAGACCAGATCTAAGCTGTCTTCTAAATTCCCAAGCTTATTAAGCGTTTTTTATTTTTTTATTTTTCTTTTTTCCAGTTGAGTTAGCTAGGTGTGAAGCTGATGAGCTTAAACCCACTGTACACTAATTCTTCAATGGATTAGGAGCTCAGGAATGGAGGATACTTTATCAGCAACAAGCCAGGAAGCAGAGCACCAGGGCCCTTGCCTGCATTGCTGATTGAATTGTCTATGTGCCTGGACAGCAGGCAGGCCAATTTCAGGCCACCATATGGGTGTGAGGCCTGGCTGTGTTCTTCTCCCAGACTTTCCTCTGGGTGCTAATTGCTTTAGTGAGAGAGACTGTGCAAAGCAATTAAACAGCCCCTTTCTCCCACAATCCTAGTTCTCAGAAGCTAGGGGCTGGAGAGGGCTCCTGCTCTCCCAGTAGGTTGCAAATTGCTCAGAGTGAATAAATACATTTGTTCACTTTTCAAACTGTGACCAGCCACCTGGTCTCTTGTGCTGCTCTCAGAGCAGAGAAGGCAGATGACGGGCTCCTCGTTGCTGAACTCCAGCCTATAAAAATGCTTCACCGAGCTCTGAGCTATTTTTGCAAGGACATCTGTTGCCAAAAAAGAATTTTAATTAAGCAAAAACACATCTCTGTTTTGTCCATGGCAAGGAGGCTTGTGAAAGCTTTCTTGTCTCAGATGAATGCTAAATCTGGAGAAATGGAAGCCTTAAGGTATTTTGTGAGGGATATTTTGCTGCTCAATTTGAGGGACACAACAGATTTTCCATGGGAAGGAAATTATTGGAAGTGTGTGTTTGTGCTTTTCAAAATAAGTCTCAGACTGCATTAATAATTAATTGTATGTAATATAATCTGACATGTTACCCCATGGTTTGATAAAGTCGAAAGCTATTTCCACAAGGCAACTTGCCAGTTCTTTTGCGCTCGTCCAATCTTCTTCCCAGGTGATATTCATCATTTTAACATCAAGCTTTCAGAACACCACATTAACACATAAATTAGAGGACCTGATGCTGTTCTGGCTGTTATAACTAGTCCAGATAAAATTGTCCAATCAGGAAGGAGAAAAAAAAAGTAAAATGATCAACAGAATCAGAAATCAGGTTGTAGACATTAATACTGCATAAATTGGTTAAGATGTGATGGGGGAGGGGAGGCAGCCCTTCTCTAGTTTTCATAAATGAAATTATACTGAGTATTTTTTTCCTCTTCAATTATCGACATAATGGCAGATACAAATCCCTCAAATATGAAACTGATTCTGTAACCATATACCTTTATATCCCTTAAGTGCCTTTAGGGGCACCCTCTCTGGCAGCACAAGCATATTAGACAGGCTGATTATAAGAGTGGCATTTTCAAGTAGCAGGTACCAAGGGGGATTGCTGGGTGGTGTTGGGAGATGAATTTCCTGATAATATTAATCATTTTTGGCTACTTTTATTATTGGTCAGGATCACTCATTTACCCTCTTGGAGGGTGGAGAGAGAAAATCATCTAGGTAAAGGCAGTAAGGAGCTCATATTTCTACACAATAGGATCTTTGCCGACAGGATCTAACTTTATATTAAGGACTGAAATACAGAATCTCATGCTGGACATCACACTTAGAATGTTCCTCTATTGTGGAAACTTTCTGACGATTCAAAAGTCACTTCTGGGGATTTGTCCTTCATTGATAGAAGAGGGGGTGTAAGATTAACCCTCTCCTACCCCTTCTTCTCAACCATGTTATGTAGATCTTTCCCAGTGTGTTTCAGTGTTCCTGTGTTCTACTTCAGCATACTATTTTGTATTGTATTTTGTATTGTTTCCATTTGGTTGTTTTTGTTGTTGTTGTTCTTTTGTTTTTAAGTTTTCGTTTTCCAATAACAGTGACTGTTTTATTTGTGATACTAGGGTTGCCCCATCTCGTAGCTCTTAACAAGATTAATTACTCTAATTAATACATAATATTAAAAATAAATAGAGCATGGATCCATGAGGTCCTGGTCCCTGTACCTAAGTATTTATAGAATTTTTAGAAATACACATGTGTATTTATCTATATATACATAAATTTATGTGTGTGTGTATGCTAGGTTGCTTTAGTCGTGTCTGACTCTTTGCAACCCTATGGACCATAGCCCACTAGGCTTCTTTGTCAATGGGATTCTTGAGGCAAGAACACTACAGTGGGTTGTCATGCTCTCTTCCAGGTGATCTTCTCTACCCAGGGATCGAACACACATCTCTTATGTCTCTAGCATTGGCAAATGGAATCTTTCCCACTAGCACCACCTGGTAAGCGCCCCCCCCCCCCGACACCTATGTTGCTCACTAATTCTTTCAACATACTCATTTTGTAATGATTTGCCTGTGGGTAATGTCAGTATTCTTGCCCGGAGAATCCCAGGGATGGGGGAGCCTGGTGGGCTGCCCGTCTATGGGGTCACACAGAGTTGGGCACGACTAATGTGACTTAGAAGCAGCAGCAGCAGTGTTAGTAAGTAATAGCTATTTTTGTGTATGTAATCTAAATTTGGCTTTCAACTTAGTTTTCTTTGGGTTCTAGGCTTGCCATTTCCTTGTTTTTATAGGTGATCACATTTTTGGTGTCAGTGAGAGAATCCAGTGAAAAGCAGATTAAGAAGAAAAGAAAATTTGTTAGTTGGTAATATTGCCAAGTTCCAGGTTAAAGATTTCAGAAACTGCCAGAGCCAAGGCCTCTATCAATGTCATTGGAACCCAGTCTGTTCTTCTATATGCTTTCCTGTATAGTGCCTTTTTTCTAAGGCAGGTGTTTCTATACAGTGCAGCTCGTGCCTCAGCTTACTTTTGAAGAGCTTTGTTTCCAATGATTCTAGCAAAGGGCTAGACTCTCAGCACATGATCAGGGCATAAATTGGTGTGTACTGCCAAGATTTGTATCCTGACTCTACCTCCTACAAGCTTTTGACATCTGGAAGGACACTAATACTTTGTCCTTTAGTTTCCTCATCTGCAAATTGAAGATAATAATAGTGTCTAATTGTAGGTGTGTTGAGAGTATTAAATAAGTTTAATATATATGCCAAGCACATAACAAGTTTTAACAATTAATAGTAATAAATGTTAATTATAATTATGAATAATGCCATCCATGAAGCTTATTACTGTGGCCAGGGCATAAAATACATTCACTGGACTGACCTGAGTCATGTGTCTTCTCTAGAGATTGGGATGAGATCTTCTCCCACTTAAACCATGAGGATTTATAATGAGATAAGGGTAATTTGGGTGTCTCTTATAAGACAAGGTAAGGGATACCAAGAATCTTAGTAATTTATAAACTAGCTTCAGTTCAGTTCAGTTCAGTTCAGTCGCTCAGTCGTGTCCGTCTCTTTGCGACCCCATGAATCACAGCACGCCAGGCCTCCCTGTCCATCACCAACTCCCGGAGTTCACTGAAACCCATGTCCATCGAGTCGGTGATGCCATCCAGCCATCTCATTCTCTGTCGTCCCCGTCTCCTCCCACCCCCAATCCCTCCCAGCATCAGAGTCTTTTCCAGTGAGTCAACTCGTCGCATGAGGTGGCCAAAGTATTGCAGTTTCAGCTTTAGCATCAGTCCTTCCAATGAACACCCAGGACTGATCTCCTTTAGAATGGACTGGTTGGATCTCCTTGCAGTCCAAAGGACTCAAGAGTCTTCTCCAGCACCACAGTTCAAAAGCATCAATTCTTCGGTGATCAGCTTTCTTCACAGTCCAACTCTCACATCCATACATGACCATGGGAAAAACCATAGCCTTGACTAGACGGACCTTGGTTGGCAAAGTAGTGTCTCTGCTTTTTAATATGCTATCTAGGTTGGTCATAACTTTTCTTCCAAGGAGTAAGCGTCTTTTAATTTCCAGGCTGCAATCAGCATCTGCAGTGATTTTGGAGCCCCCCAAAATAAAGTCTGACACTGTTTCCACTGTTTCCCCATCTATTTCCCATGAAGTGATGGGACCAGATGCCATGATCTTCCTTTTCTGAATGTTGAGCTTCAAGCCAAACTTTTCACTCTCTTGTTTGGAATATAATCAAGCAAAATGGTGAAGGCAAAATTGTTTTTGAAATAAGAAAGCACAATGAAAATGTAGTTGTGTCAATGACTTGACAGCTGTGAATCCTAAAAGCACAGCAGATATGATCCCTCTTATGCAGTTCACCATATTGTTGAGAACACAGATATTTAGGTACCGCAAAGAACCAACATGGGTTCAATAAAAAACAAGGGCAAAAGAGCAATATATAAATTAATTATGGCCAGGTTGGCAATTATTAAGAAATCAGAGTAATCTAGTTGTAATCATGAAAGTTTTATTAAAAGAAATCATTTTCTGATGGAGGTCTGAAGCCACAGTATAAAGCAATATTAAACTACTAAGCACCCCCCAAATAATTTTTTTATATCTCCATAATATTCAACTCAAGAGATCTATTGTTGAATTGAATCCAAATTAAAGAAACAATTCAACCACTTACCTAACCATCAAAACACTACCTGGCTTATGCATTGTGGGCACTTCCCTCAGCTAAGTCACAGAATTTAGCCTTGCACTCTCTTAAGGAGTGATCCCAAACCACACCAATCCTTTATTTGATATGCTTTAGGGCTTACTTTCTTTTGGGTCATTTGGCAAAGACAGTGGGTAGCAATTGTTTAAATTTGCAGCTGCCTGAGGTGGCCATAACTGTTGGACAAACAAGAAGCTGACCAGCTGGGTAATGAGCTGTCCAGAGGGAGCTTTGAAAAACTATAACATGCTTCTGATAGTCTAGAAGGACATATGTAAGTCTAGAGCTGAATAAGCTTTGCTTATTCAAAAAATATCTGAGAAGTTGTTAGTCTCCCACCTCTGACTGACCTCAAGGTGCTGTACAAGCAGGAAATGAAAGTTAAGGCAGTGTTAGACACTGCCTCCTGGAATATTAGAAGCATATCTCAACACATCCATGTGCTACCTCTCAGCAAAGGTTGAGAGACTAATTGATCCAAAGCATTTAAAAATACTCTGTCAAACAATTAGCTGACCATTAAGCAAACCACAGAAACTTCAGTTGCCCCACATGTTAAAGATTTCAGACTTTAAAGAACTAGTTGAGAAAAGTTAGTATGCAAAAAAGTAGCAACTACAATAGCAATAAGGAAAAAACTCTGGTAGGATTGATCTAATACAGAGTTGTCACCTTATATTATTTCCAATGTCCAGTTTTTAATGAGAAATTATCATTCATTCAAAGAACTAAGAAATTATGGCCCATCCATATACATGGGGGAGAAAAAGCAGCCAGTAGAGAATGTCTCTAAAGAAGTCTTGACATTAGATTTATCAGAAAAAAACGTGATTTAAATCAACTACTATAACTATGCTCAAATAACTAAAGGAAGCCATGTATAAATAACTAAAGGAAAGAAGGAAAGTATGAGAATGACATCTTGGCAGTAGAGAATATCAATAAAGAGAAATTACTTTTTTAAATTCTACATTTGAAAGGTAGTGCAACAACTGAAAGAAAGAAAAATCACTGGAAGGGCTCACCAGTGATTTAAACTAGCTAAAAACCTTAATCTGCACAACAAGGAAGTTCAACAAACTCCAGTCCAAGGAGGATAAACTAAAAAAAAAAAAACAACAACAACAAAACTTGACACTTAAAGTCATCAAAATTCAAAGACAAAGAGAATTTTGAAAGCACTAAGAGAGAAGGAACTTACATGTACACGGGATCTCAGTAAAGCTAATAGCTAATTTCTTATAGACAACCTTGGAGGCCATATGGCAGTGAAGTGATATATTCAAAGTGCTAAAAGAGAAAAACTGTTAATCAAGAATTCTGTATCCAACAAAACTATCCTTCAAAACCTTGGGAGAAATTAAGTCATCCCCAGATAAGCAAACTTTGAGAGAATTTCTGTTTAGTTGATATTACCTGCAAGAAATTCCTTCAGGCTGAAGTGAAAGGACACTCTTAAGTAGCTCAACTCTACTTGAAGAAATAAAGAGTACCAGGAAGTGTAACTGTGGGAAATATAAAAGACAAGTGTATTTTTCTTCTCTAATCTTATTTTACAGTATTCACATAAAAAATTAACTATAAGACACTATTGATGGGCTTATGATGAATAAAGGTCTCGTTTGTCTAATAATAATAACAAGATACTTAGGAGCAAAGGTTTTTGTATACTTAAATTGATACTAATATGAGCTAAGCTGTTCTAAATTAAGATGTCATTGGTAATACCCAGGGAAATCACTAAAAAAATAGCTTATATATATATATATATATATATATATATATGGTAAAAGAAATTATGCAGGAATTAAAATGGTACATTAGAAATATTTATCTGATATAAAATAAGGCAATACTGAAGAAATAGAGCAATAAACAAAATGAGGCATAGAAAACAAGATGTCACCTGCAAATTTTTCTTTATCAGCAATGAAAGAAAATGAAAGTAGGTTACACATTGCAATCACAAGTCAGAGACTGGAAGGACGGACAAAAACACATTATTTAACTGTGTTCTGTCTACAAGAGACAATTTAGATTCAAAGACAAACATGAATTGAAGATAAAAGGATTGAAAAAAGGATATACCATGCAAAAAGAGCTATATTAAGATCGGACAAAATAGAACTTGTGACTGAAGTTACTTGAAACAATGAAAGACATAATGAAGAAATTTAATCCATTTGGGAAACAAGTCACAATTATAAATATACATACACTTAACAGCAGAACCACAAAATACACAAAGCAAAACTGATACAACTGAAGGGAGAAAGGGATCATTCAACAATAATTTCTGAAGACTTCGATAACTCAATTTCAGTAGATTGAAGAGCAAATAAAACAATGCTTTATATCATTAGTCATTAGGCAAATAAAAACCACAAAACCATACTGAGGGAAAATTTCTGGGAAGTTTTTTGAGTATAAGCACCAGGAATCTATTTCACCACTTAGACAAGAATTGCACTGACAAAATCTGACTGATGTAACTATTTTGGAGCTCTGGAGTTTTTTAAAGCCTTGCAGATTCTAAAGGAATTCTCGTTCAGTAAATAATGGTTAATTTTGGTCAATTTCAACTCTTAACATGGTAGCAATCACCTGTCTCCTGCTCATAGTCCCATGGTTTGCAGCTGTACATTCATTCCTGGAACAGGTTTCCCAAAACTAGTGGAAACCAGAGTGGACAATAAAGAATGCCCTCCATATTTGAGGATCTGTCCTCTGATAACTGATTAGCACTTCTGATTTTGGAGGTGCAGATATAGAGTTGGGTAGCCGTTGTTCAAACCTCTCCCTGCTCAGCTGAGTAATTCCAGGAGATTTAAAGGACTGGTGTACTTTTTACTCCCTTTATTTTTCTCTTTTCTCATTTCATGTGTCAGGTATTTAAGGACTAAAACATGTCAAATATGAGGAAATTTATAAAGTAACTGTGCTTATCTAGGGAAATGCATAATCTCAGAAAAGACCTGAGAAAACCTTAAGTTCATACTTTAGGTGTGTCACCAGCACAGAGACCCCTCAGCCCCCCGACACACACAACAATAAACAAAACAAAGCAAATAAAAATAAAATGGCAAAATTTAGGGAAGGGGAATAATTGAATCTCTAGTTACTGCATTATAAGAATCACAGGCCTAGTTTTCAACAACAATAACAACAACAACAACAAAATCACAAGGCATAAAAGAATAGGAAAGTAAGGTTTTTCAAAGAAAATACAAAAACAAAAAACAGAAAATGTCCCTAAGAAAGACCAGATGGTTGACTTAGTAGACAGAGCTTTAAACAACTGTTTAAAATGATTTTCAGTTCAGTTCAGTCGCTCAGTCATGTCTGACTCTTTGCGACCCCATGGACTTCAGCACGTCAGGCCTCCCTGTCCATCACCAACTCTTAGAGCTTGCTCAAACCCATGTCCATTGAGTCAGTGAAGCCATCAAACCATCTCATCCTCTGTTGTCCCCTTCTGCTTCTGCCTTCAATCTTGCCCAGCATCAGGGTCTTTACCAATGAGTCAGTTCTTCAAATCAGGTGGCCAATATATTGGAATTTCAGCTTCAGCACCAGTCCTTCAGTGAATATTCAGAACTAATTTCCTTTAGGATTGACTGGTTGGATCTCCTTGCAGTCCAATGGACTCCCAAGAGTTTTCTCAAACACCACAGTTCAAAAGTCTCAATTTTTCAGTCCTCAGCTTTCTTTATAGTACAACTCTCACATCCATACATGACTACTGGAAAAACCATAGCTTTGACTAGATGGACCTTAGTTGGCAGAGTAATGTCTCTGCTCTTTAATATGCTATCTAGGTTGGTTATAGCTTTTCTTCTAAGGAGCAAGCGTCTTTTAATTTCATGACTGTAGTCACCATCTGCAGTGATTTCGGAGTCCAAAAAATAAAACCCTCACTGTTTCCATTGTTTCCCCATCTATTTGCCATGAAGTGATAGGACCAGATGCCATGAACTTAGTTTTCTGAAAGATGAGTTTTAAGTCAACTTTTTCACTCTCCTCTTTCACTTTCATCAAGAGGCTTTAGTTCTTCTTCTATTTCTGCCATAAGGGTGGTATCATCTGCGTATCTAAATTTTTCCCAGCAATCTTGATTCCAGTTTGTGTTTCATCCATCCTGGCATTTCACATGACATACTCTGAAAAGAAGTTAAATAAGCAGGGTGACAGTATATAGTCTTGACATACTCCTTCTCCAATTTGGAACCAGTCTGTTGTTCCATGTCCAGTTCTAACTGTTGCTTCTTGATTTGCATATCCATTTCTCAGGAAGCAGGTAATGTGGTCTGGTATTCACATCTCTTGAATAATTTTCCACATTTTGTTGTGATCCACACAGTCGAAGGCTTTGGTGTTGCCAATAAAGCAGAAGTAGATGTTTTTCTGGAACACTCTTGATTTTTTGATGATCCAATGTATATTGGCAATTTGATCTCTGGTTCCTCTGCCTTTTCAAATTCAGCTTAAACATCTGGAAGTTCACTCTTCACGTACTCTTGAAGCCTGGCTTGGAGAATTTTGAGCATTACTTTGCTAGCATGTGAGATGAGTGCAATTGTGTGGTAGTTTGAACATTCTTTGGCATTGCCTTTCTTTGGGGTTGGAATGAAAAGTGACTTTTTCCAGTCCTGTGGCCACTGCTGAGTTTTCCAAATTTGCTGGCATATTGAGTGCAACACTTTCACAGCATCATCTTTTAGGACTTGAAATAGCTCAACTGGAATTTCAACACCTCCACTAGTTTTGTTCATAGTGATGCTTCTTAAGACCCACTTGACTTCACACTCCAGGATGTCTGGCTCTAGGTGAGTGATCACACCATCGTGGTTATCTGGGTCGTGAAGATCTTTTTTGTACAGTTCTGTGTATTCTTGCCACCTCTTCTTAATATCTTCTGCTTCTGTTAAGTCCATACCATTTCTGTCGTTTATTGTGCCCATCTTTACATGAACTATTCCCTTGGTATCTTGAATTTTGTTGAAGAGATCTCTAGTCTTTCCCATTCTATTGTTTTCCTCTATTTCTTTGCATTGATCACTGAGGGAGGCTTTCTCATCTCTCCTTGCTATTCTTTGTGAATCTGCATTCAAATGGGCATATCTTTCCTTTTCTCCTTTGCCTTTCGATTCTCTTCTTTTCTCAGCTATTTGTAAGGTCTCTTCAGACAACCATTTTGCCTTTTTGCATTTCTTTTTTCTTGGGGATGGTCTTGATCACTGCCTCCTGTAGAATGTCATGAACTTCCATCCATAGTTCTTCAGGCACTCTGTCTACCAGATCTGATCCCTTGAATCTATTAGTCACTTCCACTGTATAATCATAAGGGATTTGATTTGAGTCATACCTGAATGGTCTAGTAGTTTTCACTACTTTCTTCAATTTAAGTCTGAATTTTGCAAGAAAGACAATTGTAAAATTTTTATTTCTGCCATAAGGATGGTATCATCTGCGTTTTTGAGGTTATTGATATGTCTCCCAGCAATCTTGATTCCTGTTTAATTCCAAATGTAAAAAACAATTGTAGAAGACATTTAAAGAGCTAAAAGAAGACATAGAACATGGACAAAGTCAAGAAAATATGATGTATGTGCAAAATGGAAATATCAATGAAGAGATAAAAACATAAAAAGGTACCAAGAAAGAAATTTTGGATATGATAAGTTACAATAATGGAAATGAAGAAGCCACTACCAAGATTCAAAAACATATTTGAGTAGATAGAAGGAAGAAAATGAGAACTTGAACTTAGGGCAGTTGAAATTACTGAGTATGAGGAATAGAAAAAATAGATTGAAGGAAAATTAGAAGAGCCTAAGGGATCTGAATGAAGAGCCAAATTCAGACTGAAATTCAAGAAAGTAGGGAAAACCACTAGACCATTCAGATATGACCTAAATCAAATCCCTTATAATTATACAGTGGAAGTTATAAATACATTTAAGGGACTAGAACGGATAGATAGAGTGCCTGATGAACTATGGATGGAGGTTCGTGACATTGTACAGGAGACAGGGACCAAGACCATCCCCATGGAAAAGAAATGAAAAAAAGCAAAATGGCTGTCTGAGGAGGCCTTACAAATAGCTGTGAAAAGGAGAGAAAGGAAAAGCAAAGGAGAAAAGGAAATATATAAGCATTTGAATGCAGAGTTCCAAAGAATAGCAAGGAGAGATAAGAAAGCCTTCCTCAGTGATCAATGCAAAGAAATAGAGGAAAACAACAGAATAGGAAAAAAAGAAATCTCTTCAAGAAAATTAGAGATATCAAGGGAACATTTCATGCAAAGATGGGCTCGATAAAGGACAGAAATGGTATGGAACTAACAGAAGCAGAAGATATTAAGTAGAGGTGGCAAGAATACACAGAAGAACTGTACAAAAAAGATCTTCACGATGAAGATAATCACGATGGTGTGATCACTCACCTGGAGCCAGACATCTTGGAATGTGAAGTCAAGTGGGCCTTAGAGAGCATCACTACGAACAAAGCTAGTGGTGGTGATGGAATTCCATCTGAGCTATTTCAAATCCTGAAAGATGATGCTGTGAAAGTGCTACACTCAATATGCCAGAAAATTTGGAAGACTCAGCAGTGGCCACAGGACTGGAAAAGGTCAGTCTTCATTCCAATCCCAAAGAAAGGCAATGCCAAAGAATGCTCAAACTACCGCACAATTGCACTCATCTCACACACTAGTAGTGTCATGCTCAAAATTCTCCAAGCCAGGCTTCAGCAATATGTGAACCGTGAACTTCCAGATGTTCAAGCAGGTTTTAGAAAAGGCAGAGGCACCAGAGATCAAATTGCCAACGTCTGCTGAATCTTGGAGAAAGCAAGAGAGTTCCAGAAAAACATCTATTTCTGCTTCATTGACTATGCCAAAGCTTTTTACTGTGTGGATCACAATAAACTGGAAAATTCTGAAAGAGATGCGAATACCAGACCACCTGACCTGCCTCTTGAGAAACCTGTTTGCAGGTCAGGAAGCAACAGTTAGAACTGGTCATGGAACAACAGACTGGTTCCAAATAGGAAAAGGAGTACGTCAAGGTTGTATATTGTCACCCTGCTTATTTAACTTATATGCAGAGTACATCATGAGAAACGCTGGGCTGGAAGAAGCACAAGTAGAATCTAGATTGCTGGGAGAAATATCAATAACCTCAGATATGCAGATGACACCACCCTTATGGCAGAAAGTGAAGAGGAACTCAAAAGCCTCTTGATGAAAGTGAAAGAGGAGAGTGAAAAGGTTGGCTTGAAGCTCAACATTCAGAAAACAAAGATCATGGCATCTGGTCCCATCACTTCATGGGAAATAGATGGGGAAACAGTGGAAACCGTGTCAGACTTTATTTTTTTGGGCTCCAAAATCACTGCAGATGCTGATTGCAGCCATAAAATTTAAAGACGCTTACTCCTTGGAAGGAAAGTTATGACCAACCTAGATAGTATATTAAAAAGCAGAGACATTACTTTGCCAACCAAGGTCCGTCTAGTCAAGGCTATGGTTTTTCCTGTGGTCATGTATGGATGTGAGAGTTGGACTGTGAAGAAAGCTGATCGCCAAAGAATTGATGCTTTTGAACTGTGGTGCTTGAGAAGACTCTTGAGAGTCCCTTGGACTGCAAGGAGATCCAACCAGTCCATTCTAGAGGAGATCAATCCTGGGTGTTCATTGGAAGGACTGATGTTAAAACTGAAACTCCAATACTTTGGCCACCTCATGTGTTGAGTTGACTCACTGGAAAAGACTCTGATGCTGGGAGGGATTGGGGATGGTAGGAGACGGGGACGACAGCGAATGAGATGGATGGATGGCATCACCAACTCAATGGACATGAGTTTGAGTGAACTCCGGGAATTGGTGATGGACAGGGAGGTCTTGTGTGCTGTGATTCATGGGGTCGTAAAGAGTCGGACACGACTGAGCTACTGAACTGAAGGGATCTATGAAATGCCATCAAATCAAGTAAGATACATATTGTGAAAGTTCCAGAATGAAAAGAGATAGAAAAATTATTTGAAGAGATAATTGCTGAGAATTTCCCATTTTTTTGTGAAATACATGGATATAGGCATCCAAGAGGCTCACCCAACTTCAGACTTGATAAACTCGAAAAGATTCCCTCTGGAGCACAATATAATCAAAACTTTGAGAGCCAGAAAAAGAGAGAATTTTGAAAACAGTAAGAGACAAGTGAATTGTCACACTCAAATAATTCCTAGTAAGATAATTAGCAGATTTCTCATTAGGAACTTCAACGGCAGAAGGAAATGGGTTGACATATTCAAAATGATGAAGAAAGAATTTTATCAACCAAGAATCCTGTATCTGGGAGACTGTCCTTCAACATGAGGGTGAAGTTAAGACAGTCCCAGATAAACAAGAATTGAGGGAGAATTAGAAGAAATACTCCTAGATCTACCCTACAGGAAATGCTAAAGGGAATCCTTCAAATTGAAATAAAAGGACATTAGACTATAATCTGAAGCCATAAGAAGAAATGAAGATCTTTGCTAAAGGTAGATACACAAACAATCATACTATGATTTGGATGTTTGTGCCCCACCACCCTGAATTCACATGTTGAAATTCTAATACTTAATGTGCTATTAATAGTATTAGAAAGTTGGGCCTTTGGGCAGTGATTAGGTCATCAGGGCAGAGCCCTCATAATGAAATTAATGCTGTTATGAAAGAGGCCTGAGAGATCTCTCATCCCTTCCACAATATGAGGTCACAGTGAGAAGACACTAACTATGAACTAGGAAAAAAGCCTTCAACAGAATGTGACCATGAAGTCACCTTGATCTTGGACTTCCAATTTCCAGAAATGAGAGAAGTAAATTTCTATTATTTATGTGCTTTCGAGTCTATGGCATTTTGTTGTAGCAGTCAGAATGGACTAAGACAAAATATAGATATTAGTTTTATTGTAACTTTGGTTTGTAACTCCATTTTTTTTCTTCATGATTTGAGACCAATTCATATAAAAACAACCCTTAGTCTATGTTTCAGACATAGATATAATTTTGTGACATCAACAACTCAAAGGAGTAGGGAAGTAGCTGTATAGGAGTAAAGGATTTTTTTTCATATTGTCATTAAGTTGGTACAAATGTAAATTTGACTGTTGTAACTTGATGTTAAATGTAATTCCCATGGTAACCATACACACACACACACAAGCTCAGGTAGAGGAGTCAAATGTAGAGAGATAGAATGGATAGAGTTTTAGTTTTGCAAGATGAAAATTTTTCTGGGGATGGATAGTGGTGACAATTACACAACAATATGAATATATTTACTGCCCCTGAACTATACATTTAAAAGTGGCAAAAATGATAAGTTATATGTTTATGTATATTTTTTCACAATTTAAAAAGCATAAAAATGCATCAAGGTATTCATAATTACTAGGACAGATAAGATGAAAAAGACAGCATGTTAGTAAGGATGCAGAGAAGTTGAATCCTTCTTACATTCTTGGTGGATTTATAAGATGGTTCAACCACTTTGGGAAGGGCTTCCCTTGTGGCTCAGCTGATAAAGAATCTGCCCACAATGTGGGAGACCTGTGTTTGATTCCTAGGTTGGGAAGATCCCCTGGAGAAGGGAAAGGCTACCCACTCCAGTATTCTGGCCTGGAGAAGTCCATGGACTTTATGGTCCATGGGGTATATAGTCCATTGGGTCTCAAAGAGTCGGACACAACTGAGCGACTTTCACACTCACTCAACCTCTTTCAGAAATAATTTGTTCCTCAAAATGTCAAACATAAAATTACCATATGATATAGAAATTCCATAATTTTTAATTATATAATCAACAGAATTAAAGACAATTTCCACACAAAAGTCTGTCATGGTTGTTCAGAATTACGTTAGTCATAATAGTCAAATAAATAATGGAAATGACCCAAATGTACATCAGCTGACAAAATTGATAAACTATATGTGGTACCTTCATAAAACATATTATTCAGTTCAGTTCAGTTCAGTTGCTCAGTCTTGTCCGACTCTTCGTGACCCCATGAATCACAGCACGCCAGGCCTCCCTGTCCATCACCAACTCCTGGAGTTCACTCAAACTCATGTCCATCGAGTCGGTGATGCCATCCAGCCATCTCATTCTCTGTTGTCCCCGTCTCCTCCCACCCCCAATCCCTCCCAGCATCAGAGTCTTTTCCAGTGAGTCAACTCGTCGCATGAGGTGGCCAAAGTATTGCAGTTTCAGCTTTAGCATCAGTCCTTCCAATGAACACCCAGGACTGATCTCCTTTAGAATGGACTGGTTGGATCTCCTTGCAGTCCAAGGGACTCGCAAGAGTCTTCTCCAGCACCACAGTTCAAAAGCATCAATTCTTCGTCAATCAGCTTTCTTCACAGTCCAACTCTCACATCCATACATTACTCAGCCACAAAAATATATTGCATACTGGTACATGCTATAGTAAGGATGAACCTTGAAAGCATTATGCTAAGGCAAAGAAAGACTATATTATATGATTCTATTTATATGAAATATTCAGAATAATAAATTCTATAAAAATAAGGGATGAATTACTGGTTGTGAGGGGCTTCTGAAGAAACAAGTGGGGAGTTATTCTAATAAACAGGGGTTTCTTCTTGTGGTGATGAAAATTTTCCCAATTTAGATAGTGCTAATCATTGCACTTGTGGCTCAGCTGGTAAAGAATCCGCCTGTAGTGTGGTAGACCTGGGTTTGATCCCTGGGTTGGGAAGATCCCCTGAAGAAGGGAATGGCTACCCATTACAATAGTCTGGCCTGGAGAATTACATGGAATGTATCATCCATGGGGTCACAAAGAGTCAGACATGACTGAGCAAGTTTCACTTTCAATCATTGAACTACTTTGTGGATATACTAAAAAAGCTTAATTTTACACTGAAATAGTATAATTTTTATGGTTTGTAAATTATATCTCAATAAAGCTGCTATTAAGAAAAGATTCACAGGAGACAGAATTTTGCTGTTAGTTCTTCTAACGAGGCAGCCTTGGCTGATGAAACAACCTGTGATGTCTATAACCTAGTAAACAGTGGTATTTATTTTCCATTATGAAAATGATTATAATTCCAATAGAGTAATTCCATAAATTATTAAAATAGTTTCTCCTTTTTCCCCCTGGATGTGTTTCACTGATGGTTCTTATTGCATAAGTGAGTACAGATTTTCTTAAGTTACACAATGAACCCTTTCAGCCACATCTGAAACAGGGCTTGTCAGGGGCAGAAATGAAAATGTAGGCTTATCATGGTGAATTACCAGACTGAGCCAGGTACACCTCTTTGGTATCTATTCTCTCACACACCCATTTCTCAATAAGCATCTTCAAAGAGTTGAGAGAGAATTCTCTGAACCAGGCCAAGTCCTTGCTGCTCAGAGAAAACATCTTAAATTCTCCTTCTATTTTTCCTGGCATCTTAGTATGATTCCTATCTTGGGGAGTATAATACTGTGTGTGCCAATTCCTAACAACTTTTAAAGTATTGAGGAGAAATAAATGTCTTGGCAAGAGAATCTGCAAGTGTAGTATTGCACCCTGAAAGATACTAGGGTGGGTTCAGTGAAAAGAAGGTAAGTCAAGAACTATACATAGTCCTCCTTGCCATGAGCCTAGAAGTGGACCACACACTTCTCTGGCTTTTCTCCTTGGTGATACTGTGCTTCCCAAGCATAGTCAGGATGTATTTGAGCAGCATGAATATACAAGTTTGTTTGAACATCAGTTTGGATACTATTTCAATGTTGCGGTTTTGTTACAAGTGTATGTTTGTTTTATAACTTTCTAAATTTTTTCTTAAACATTTCTTAATCCATTGTTCAGCTAAAAAATGGAAACAATAGTGAAGTTGTACCAGATTTTTTTTATAAGAATTTTATGGGCATAAAAATTCTTTTCAAATTGATGCCCATCTCCTGATATTCTTAAAAAGTACTTCTGTGTCTTTTAAAATAAGTAATTGAAATTCGAATACAGAGGGCTGGATAGAGTTGAGCCATTATGGAGTTTGTATATACTGACTCGTCACTGTGATCAAAATTCTGTCATTAATTTTCCTGTGAGGTTAGAGCCAATAATGCAAGGTTCCAAATAATTATAATTATAGCCAGAGTTAAAGAGCTTAAGCCCTAGACTTCTACTTACTGAATTTCTACTACTAGAGTTCTTGAAAGGTAACAAATAAACATAAGATCTTGAAGGCTGAGATTGCCAGGCCCATCAGATCAGTTCAGTCGCTCAGTCGTGTCGGACTCTTTGCAACCCTTTGAGTCACAGCACGCCAGGCCTCCCTGTCTATCAGCTACTCCGGGATTCACTCAAACTCATGTCCATCGAGTCAGTGATGCCATCCAGCCATCTCTGTCATCCCCTTCTCTTTCTGCCCCCAATCCTTCCCAGCATCAGAGTTTTTTTCCAGTGAGTTAACTCGTCGCATGAGTGGCCAGAGTATTGGAGTTTCAGCTTTAGCATCAGTCCTTCCAATGAACACCCAGGATTGATCTCCTTTAAAATGGACTGGTTGGATCTCCTTGCAGTCCAAGGGACTCTCAAGAGTCTTTTCCAGCACCACAATTCAAAAGCATCAATTCTTTGGCAATCAGGCTTCTTCACAGTCCAACTCTCACATCCATACAAGACCACTGGAAAAACCATAGCCTTGACTAGACAGACCTTGGTTGGCAAAGTAATGTCTCTGCTTTTTAATACACTATCCAGGTTGGTCATAACCTTCCTTCCAAGGAGTAAGCATCTTTTAATTTCATGGATGCAGTCAGCATCCGCAGTAATTCTGGAGCCCCCCAAAATAAAGTCTGACACTGTTTCCACTGTTTCCCCATCTATTTCCCATGAAGTGATGGGACCAGATGCCATGATCTTTGTTTTCTGAATGTTGAGCTTCAAGCCAACCTTTTCATTCTCCTCTTTCACTTTCATCAAGAGGCTTTTGAGTTCCTCTTCACTTTCTGCCATAAGGGTGGTGTCATCTGCATATCTGAGGTTATTGATATTTCTCCCAACAATCTTGATTCCAGCTTGTGCTTCTTCCAGCCCAGCGTTCCTCATGATGTATTCTGCATATAAGTTAAATAAGCAGGGTTACAATATACAACCTTGATGTACTCCTTTTCCTATTTGGAACCAGTCTGTTGTTCCATGTCCAGTTCTAACTGTTGCTTCCGAACCTGCATATAGGCTTTGGCATAGTCAATGAAGCAGAAATAGATGTTTTTCTGGAACTCTCTTGCTTTCTCCGTGATCCAGCAGATGTTGGCAATTTGATCTCTGCTGCCTCTGCCTTTTCTAAAACCTGCTTGAACTTCTGGAAGTTCACAGTTCACATATTACTGAAGCCTGGCTTGGAGAATTTTGGGCATGACTTTACTAGCCTGTGAGATGAGTGCAATTGTGTGGTAGTTTGAGCATTCTTTGGCATTGCCTTTCTTTGGGATTAGACTGAAGACTCACCTTTTCCATTCCTGTGGCCACTGCTGAGTCTTCCAAATTTTCTGGCATATTGAGTGTAGCACTTTCACAGCATCATCTTTCAGGATTTGAAATAGTTCAGATGGAATTCCATCATCTCCACTAACTTTGTTCGTAGTGATGCTCTCTAAGGCCCACTTGACTTCACATTCCAAGATGTCTGGCTCTAGGTGAGTGATCACACCATCATGATTATCTTGGTCATGAAGATCTTTTTTTGTACAGTTCTTCTGTGTATTCTTGCCACCTCTACTTAATATCTTCTGCTTCTGTTAGTTCCATACAATTTATGTCCTTTATCGAGCCCATCTTTGCATGAAATGTTCCCTTGGAATCTCTAATTTTCTTGAAGAGATCTCTTGTTTTTCCTATTCTGTTGTTTTCCTCTATTTCTTTGCATTGATCACTGAGGAAGGCTTTCTTATCTCTCCTTGCTATTCTTTGGAACTCTGCATTCAGATGCTTATATCTTTCCTTTTCTCCTTTGTTTTTCGCTTCTCTTCTTTCCACAGCTATTTGTAAGGCCTCCTCAGACAGCCATTTTGCTTTTTTTCATTTCTTTTCCATGAGGATGGTCTTGGTCCCTGTCTCCTGTGCAATGTCATGAACCTCCATCCAGAGTTCATCAGGCACTCTATCTGTCACATCTAGTCCCTTAAATCTATTTCTCACTTCCACTGTTTAATCCTAAGGGATTTGATTTAGGTCATATCTGAATGGTCTAGTGGTTTGCCCTACTTTCTTCAATTTAAGTCTGAATTTGGCAATAAGGAGTTCATGATCTGAGCCACAGTCAGCTCCTGGTCTTGTTTGCTAACTGTATACAGCTTCTCCATCTTTGGTTGCAAAGAATATAATCAATCTGATTTCGGTGTTGACCATCTGGTGATGTCCATGTGTAGAGTCTTCTCTTGTGTTGTTGAAAGAGGGTGTTTGCTATGACCATTGTGTTCTCTTGGCAAAACTCTATTAGCCTTTGCCCTGCTTCATCCCGTACTCCAAGACCAAATTTGCCTGTTACTCCAGGTGTTTCTGGACTTCCTACTTTTGCATTCCAGTCCCCTATAATGAAAAGGACATCTTTTTTGGCCGTTAGTTCTAAAAGGTCTTGTAGGTCTTCATAGAACTGTTCAACTTCGGCTTCTTCAGCGTTACTGGTTGGGGCATAGGCTTGGATTACTGTAATATTGAATGGTTTGACTTGGAAACAAACAGAGCTCACTCTGTCGTTTATAAGATTGCATCCAAGTACTGCATTTCGGACTCTTTTTTTGACCATGATAGCCACTCCATTTCTTCTAAGGGATTCCTGCCCACAGTAGTAGATATAATGGTCATCTGAGTTAAATAATAGTGGTAAATATAAGCAGCCATAGTATAAGCATAGGTGAATGAGTATGGATAAGAAAGGTATGCAAGAGGAAGAATTGAAGCTAAATTATACATCATCTTGTGTATGACCAGAAATCCATGAGAAGGATCTTAGTACAGAAGTATGAATTGACTAATAGAAATCCAGGATGAACTCTATGCAGCTCTGGGGGAGAATAGTCTAAGGGCAGGAAAATAGAGGGTAAGTTGCAAAGTATAATCAGGAGTTAACTGCAATCAGGATCAAAATCTAGGCATGGTTGTTATAGGTCAGCAAAGCCTGGAAGAGATTCTGAGAAGGCAGATAGAAAACATAACATAAGGGGATAATTGGTTAACTCCACTGAGATCTATCCCTGTTTCAATGGGCATCTATGAAATTGAGGGTGAGAATCAAGGCTGTCATTTCCTTCAGTATTACCATCATTGTCACTGCCATCACCAGAATCTCTGCTATTTATCGGTGGCTTCTTTACATTCAAGGAACTAAGAATTTACATGCATTGTTTAATTCTTTTAACAGTTATATCCTCTTAATTTGGGGCTTCCCAGGTGGTGCTAGTGGTAAAGAACCTGCCTGTCAAAGCAGGAGATATGAGAGATGTGGTGTTTGATTCCCAGGTTAGGAAGAACCTCTGGAGAAGGGCACAAACACCCACTCCAATACTCTTATCTGGGGAATCCCATGGACAAAGGAGCCTGGCAGGCTACAGTACATGGGGTCACAAAGGGTTGGACGCAACTGAAGCAACTTAGCACCCATGCATACATTCTTAATTTTATTATTTCATTTCCATATTAACAACAAAAACAGCAAAACAAATAATGCTCAGAAAAGTTAGATCCCTTGCTCAAAGGTATATGGGCAGTAAATAAAGAAGCTAGCAATCAAGATCTACTCTAGAGTCTGGGTTTTTAAAAACCAGACTCAGGAGGGGGAACTTATATAAACCCGGGGCGAATTCATGTCAGTGTATGGCAAAACCAACCAATATAATATTGTAAAATAATTTGCCTCCAATAAAAAGTAAATTAATTACAAAAAATAAAAATAAAAAAAAATAAAAACCAGACTCTTTGTCTCCAAGGACAGAGGAGCCTGGTGGGCCACAGTCCATGGGGTCACAAAGAGTTGGACACAACAGGGCGACTAACACACTTTCTGCTTCTAACAGCATCTCTTTCCCATTGATATGAGAATGGACAATATGCAGTGGGAGCTGCATAAAATCTTTTCTTACCCTTGTCTCAGGTTAGTCATGGCGTATGATTTATAGATGAAGGGGTAGAATTTCAGGGAAAGAACTGACCACTATAACAGGCAAACAGAGCTTGTCCTGTTCATTAGATATTATAGCCACACACCTATCTATAGTCTGAGTCTGTGTATGTGGAGAGGGGGAAGTATTTTTAACTATGTCTCAAGCTCGGAGAGTGGAACTGGCAGGGTCCTCAGAGATTTCCTGGCCAAACTCTCTTGCTCTATTAGATGACCTCCAAACTTAATTCCATTGGCAAACAGAAGCCTCTGCCAGCCTTTCCTAACTCCAAAGCCCATAGGCCTAGAGAGTTTCTCTCTGTTAGGAGATCCATGACATTCTCTCCTGTGGCTATAAGAGCACTGGCTGGATTTTGTTATGCGTTATTGTTCACAGTTCTCTCTTTTCCCATCATTATTGGGGCTGCAAGCGATCCAAGGTCAGTTCTGTTCTAATCCTTTTTTTCTCAATACCTATTACCTAATACACAGGGAGTGTAGTTACCAAAATGTATTGAATTGAATTTCATATATGACTAAACTAAGTGCCAAAATGTTAAGCAATTTGCTGCAGTCACAGGTAGATAGCAAGACCAGGAAAAATTTCTCCTTTCTTATATAAATTATATAAGTATGTAATTTATACTACAGAACTGTGGCCCTCAGCTGGTGTTAAGTGTTAGTCTCTTTCTCTTTGTATGATATATGTGAGGGGGTGTTACTTTCTAACCATGCTCCTCTGAGCATGCTGTTATCACTCTCAGGTAATTTTCCAGGGTTTTTTTTTTTTGCTATGTGAGTACCTACAGAGTGAGGATGGAATTTTAAAAATTTACTTTGCACAGCACCAGCCCAAAAGCTACTTTATTGCCTTTTTTCTTTGACGAAAAAATCCGAATACTAATTCATATAGAGCTAAATTGATTTCCATACAATCTTGTAGGGAACTGGTGACAAAATTAAATAAGTTTGAATCTATGTAGGAGTTTTTGTGTGTTTTTGTTTTTTAGCTCTAATAACATTGAACCATCCCCTGCATAGTCTTAGAATTTAACACAAATATATTCTAAATATAAATGATATAAATACAAATGCTTAAAAGCAGCAACAACAACAACATCCACAACCAAACCAAAAGACCTTTTGTGTGGACCTAATTTTATGTATGCTTTGTGAGTCTGGAGAAAAATGTGAAAGATCACTCTCAGTTGTCTGCCTTGGAAGCAGAGTGGTGGGATTGAAGGGAATTTTAGTTGGAGATTATTACACTTTTATTCATTTTTGTGTGGCTTCCTACAAAAATGAAACATTTTAAGAATTCTGAGTGACTGAACTTAATATGTGAACACATTATTTTCACTCAGAGCCATCTATTCAGCCTCCTTATTGTAAGGAAGAGATGAGTCAGGCTACCATAAGTAAATGAGATTTGTTGTATTGATTAGTGAGTCATGACTGCATAGGACCCAGGGACAGGAGAAGAAGCCAGATTTTCTGGGAACTTTACCCAGAGGGTGAACTCTGAATTCATGAAGACTTTTGGAACTTCAAAAAAAAACCACCTGAGATTGACTCTTGTGCTCACTGTTAGCACCTCAAAGCCATGTTCCCTGTGGTGCCTTCCATAACTGTCCCACTACCAAGTGACAAATTCTCTAATTTTCTCAGTTAAAATTCCTGAGAGGGAGAAAGAACTGAATTGGCCATGATCATCTCTTGGTGTCATACCTTAGAAAACATTGTTCTCCTTTCTAGTGTGTGTGAAGTACAAAGTTGTCTGTCTATCAGATGCCTATACACCTGGTACAACCTGTTGCCTGGGAGGTGGACTCATGTGATGTAAAAGTCACATGGATGTGGGAGGGATCAGTTCAGTTCAGTCGCTCAGTTGTGTCCGACTCTTTGCGACCCCATGGACTGCAGCACACCAGGCCTCCCTGTCCATCACCAACTCCCAGAATTTACTCATGTCCATCGAGTCAGTGATGCCATCCAACCATCTCACCTCTGTTGTCCCCTTCTCCTCCTGCCTTCAATCTTTCCCAGCATCAGGGTCTTTTCAAGTGAATCAGTTCTTCGTATCACGTGGCCAAAGTATTGGAGCTTCAGCTTCAACATCAGTCCTTCCAATGAATATTCAGGACTGATTTCCTTTAGGATGGACTGGTTGGATCTCTTTGTAGCCCAAGGGGCTTTCAAGAGTGTTCTCCAACACCACAGTTCAATTCTTCTCCAACACCACAGTTCTTCAGTGCTCAGCTTTCTTTATGGTCCAACTCTCACATCCATACATGACTACTAGAAAACCCATAGCTTTGACTAGATGGACCTTTGTTGGCAGAGTAATGTCTCTGCTTTTTAATATGCTGTCTAGGTTGGTCGTAACTTTTCTTCCAAGGAGCAAACATCTTTTAATTTTGTGGCTGCAGTCACCATCAGCAGTGATTTTTGAGCCCTCCCAAAAATGTCTGTCACTGTTTCCATTGTTTCCCCATCTATTTGCCATGAAGTGATGGGACTGGATGTCATGATCTTAGTTTTCTGAATGTTGAGTTTTAAGCCAGCTTTTTCACTCTCCTCTTTCCCTTTCATCAAGAGGCTTTAATTCTTCTTCAGTTTCTGCCATAAGGGTGGTGTCATCTGCGTATCTGAGGTTATTGATATTTCTCCCGGCAATCTTGAGTCCAGCTTGTGCTTTATCCAGCCCAACATTTCTCAAGAGGGATAGGGAAGCCCTTGACTGTCACTGGCTTTTGGTAAGCCCATTCAGTATTTATTTTTCTTGTCAGATTTAGCCTCTGCAGGGGAATATTATTATGCGTGTGCCTCACTTGTTATTTCTAGGACCATTGTTATTTCTTAGCTGCATTTCTTGCTGAACTCTCATTACATCCTACTGAGGTTGCTTCTGTGTAAGTGTGTAACCATCCCTAGACTTCACATTGTCTAAAGCATGGGCTTGTGACTGCTTAATGTGGTATCCCAGGCATCCATCTAGCCAGCAAAAGTGTTCAGCAAATATTATTGAAATGAATCCCAGACAACCTTGTTAAAGCACAGCAGAGTTCCATTTCCAGGAGCCTGAGTCCCTTCCAGTGCTCATCTCTAGCTGATATTTGTATTAGTGATTCTACAACACACCCTGGGGCCTAGCAGGTCTTCAGGGTGTTGACATGATTTTGGGTATCTTGGAAATGGTTATGAAAAGATGGCAGTGGTTAACAAGGTGGGGCTGGGCAAGGATGAGTGAGGTGGGAGGCTGGGTAACTTGGGATTGATTGTGTAACATGAAAGACAACTCACCCATCTGAAAACGTAAAGTAAAAAGGAGGCGATGCCGATGTTATCTGTTTCTATCTCTGATATGGAAAGCTCAGGAACAGCTGTCAAACCCTGCCTAGGTCTCCTCCATACGCTGCCTTTGATACAAATCCTGAGGGGGTGATAACTACACAATCACTGCCTTGTTCCACATTGCACAATAAGCCTTCCATGACCTTGGGTTCTCAGGCCTGTTCTGAGGGCGATGTACAGAGACACTGGAGTTGTCAGAGAAGCCCTTTTCTCTCTGAATAATTTTTAGGACACTTTTAAATGTCACCTATCAAGGCATAGCTCCTTCCCACGGTACCTAGCTTGGGAAAGTATTTCTTAGGGTGCGAAGGGTGGGTGGCATGACATCAGTGTAAAATCACAGGCTGCCTAAAGGTCAAGATTCCCCTCTGCCCCCAACCCCCAGTTATGCCAGACCAGCAAATCTGTCTATTCTCTAGCCTGGGAGAAATATGTCAATGGCATGAAAGAGCACAGAGCCTATATCTGTTTTAGCCAGAGAAATATAGAGCTAGTTCATAGTATCTTAAGCCAATGACATTCCAGAAATCCTCCTCAGGGTCCATCTAACCTATGTCCCCCTCTTATAGATAGGAGAATAAAGGGGCTGGGGTAGAGGTAAAAAGATACGATTATTTTTAAAGATTGTATGACGTTTACTGCCAAGTAGTGGTGATTGGAGATAGTGACCTAGATATTTTATTTATTTATTTATTTTTGCTTTGAGTATATAGTTTATTTTTTTAATAGTTGTAGACTTTATTTATAGAAGGTTTTTTACAAACAGAAATTGAAAAGACCATAAAATTCAAGATCAGACATCTCCTTTATTAAAAGTTCTTCTACCACCTCAACACTGGGAACTGACCAAATTTCTCAGTGAGTTTCAGCATTCTGCTAGGCTGATTCTTCACTTTGAATCTTCAAGACACAATCACAACTTAATTTCTCACAATAGTTTTTCAGAACAATTTAATTCCCATTCCCTTATTCACTTCCAGGCATACTTTCTAAAACCAAAAATTAATTGAGAGACTCTGATGAAAAAGTATCATCTGCCCTGGGTCTTAGTCTTTAACAATATAGAAGTGGTAAAAAATAAGAAACTTTAGGTTTTATTCTCTTTTTTTTTTTGTGTGTGTGTGTGTGTATGTGTGTGTGTGTGTTTTCTCCTTTTTTTTAATTGGAGGCTAATTATTTTACAATATTATATTGGTTGGTTTTGTCATACATTGACATGAATCCGCCCTGGGTGTACATGAGTTCCCCTTCCTGAACCCCCTCCCACCTCCTTCTTCCCTTTATCCTCCTTCTGGGTCATCCCCGCACACCAGCCCCGAGCATCCTGTAACATGCATCGACCCTGAACTGGTGATTCGTTTCACATATGACAACATACATGTTTCAATGCCATTCTCCCAAATCATCCCACCATCACCCTCTCCCACAGAGTCCCAAAGACTCTTTAATACATCTGTGTCTCTTTTGCTATCTCATATACAGGGTTATCATTTCCATCTTTCTAAATTCCATATATATGCGTTAGTATACTGTATTGGTGTTTTTCTTTCTGGCTTACTTCACTCTGTATAATAGGCTCTAGTTACATCCACCTCATTAGAACTGGTTCAAATGCATTCTTTTTAATGGCTGAGTAATACTCCATTGTGTATATGTACCAAAGCTTTCTTATCCATTCTTCTGCAGATGGACATCTAGGTTGCTTCCATGTCCTGCCTATTATAAACAGTGCTGTGATGAACATTGGAGTCCATGTGTCTCTTTCAATTCTGGTTTCCTCAGTGCGTATGCCCAGGAGTGCGATTGCTGGATCATATGGCAGTTCTATTTCCAGTTTTTTGAGGAATCTCCACACTGTTCTCCATAGTGGCTGTACTAGTTTGCATTCCCACCAACAGTGTAAGAGGGTTCCCTTTTCTCCACACCCTCTCCAGCATTTATTGCATGTAGACTTTTAGATAGCAGCCATTCTGACTGGTGTGAAATGGTATCTCATTGTGGTTTTGATTTGCATCTCTCTGATTATGAGGGATGTTGAGCATTTTTTCATGTGTTTGTTAGCCATCATTATGTCTTCTTTGGAGAAATGTCTGTTTAGTTCTTTGGCTCATTTTTTGATTGGGTCATTTATTTTTCTGGAATTGAGCTACAGGGGCTGCTTGTATATTTTGGAGATTAATCCTTTATCAGTTGCTTCATTTGCTATTATTTTCTCCCATTCTGAAGGCTGTCTTTTCATCTTACTTATAGTTTCCTTTGCTGTGCAGAAGCTTCAGGTCCAGATGGCTTCACAGCTGAATTCTACCAAAAATTTAGAGAAGAGTTAACACTTATTCTACTCAAACTCTTCCAGAAAATTGCTGAGGAAGGGAAACTTCCAAACTCATTCTATGAGGCCACCATCACCCTAATCCCAAAACCTGGTAAAGATCCCACAAAAAAAGAAAACTACAGGCCAATATCACTGATGAACATAGATGCAAAAATCCTTAACAAAATTCTAGCAATCAGAAAACAACAGCACATTAAGAAGATCATACATCATGACCAAGTGGGCTTTATCCCAGGAATGCAAGGATTCTTCAATATCCGCAAATCAATCAATGTAATATACCACATTAACAAACTGAAAAAATAAAAATCATATGATTATCTCAATAGATGCAGAGAAAGCCTTTTATAAAATTCAACATCCATTTATGATAAAAACCCTCCAGAAAGTGGGAATAGAAGGGACATACCTCAACATAATAAAAGCTATATATGACCAACCCACAGCAAACATTATCCTCAATGGTGAAAAACTGAAAGCATTTCCCCTAAAGTCAGGAACATGACAAGGGTACCCACTCTCACCACTACTATTCAACATAGTTCTGGAAGTTTTGGCTACAGCAATCAGAGCAGAAAAAGACATAAAAGGAATACAAATTGGAAAAGAAGAAGTAAAACTTTCACTGTTCGCTGATGACATGATCCTCTACACAGAAAACCCTAAAGACTCTACCAGAAAACTACTAGAGCTAATCAATGAATACAGTGAAGTTGCAGGATATAAAATCATCACACAGAAATCCCTTGCATTCCTATACACTAATAATGAGAAAATAGAAAGAGAAATTAAGGAAACTATTCCGTTCACTGTTGCAACAAAAAGAATTAAATACTTAGGAATATATCTACCTAAGGAAACAAAAGACTTGTACATGCTGCTGCTGCTGCTGAGTCACTTCAGTCGTGTCCAACTCTGTGCGACCCCATAGACGGCAGCCCACCAGGCTCCGCTGTCCCTGGGATTCTCCAGGCAAGAACACTGGAGTAGGTTGCCATTTCCTTCTCCAACGCATGAAAGTGAAAAGTGAAAGTGAAGTCGCTCAGTCGTGTCTGACCCTCAGCGACCCCATGGACTGCGGCCTTCCAGGCTCCTCCACCCATGGGATTTTCTAGGCAAGAGTACTGGAGTGGGGTGCCATTGGACTTGTACATAGAAAACTATAAAACACTAGTGAAAGTAATCAAAGAGGACACTAATAGATGGAGAAATATACCGTGTTCGTGGATTGGAAGAATAAATATTGTAAAAATGAGTATACTACCCAAAGTAATTTATACATTCAATGCAATCCCTATCAAGCTACCAACGATATTTTTCACAGAACTAGAACAAATAATCTCACAATTTGTATGGAAATACAA
Source organism: Moschus berezovskii (assembly GCF_049115385.1). Lineage (NCBI taxonomy): Eukaryota > Metazoa > Chordata > Mammalia > Artiodactyla > Moschidae > Moschus > Moschus berezovskii. The sequence continues at coordinate 88,964,621 of NC_142461.1, read as the reverse complement.
AAAACCTCGAATAGCCAAAGCAATCTTGAGGAAGAAGAATGGAACTGGGGGAATCAACCTGCCGGACTTCAGGCTCTACTACAAAGCCACAGACATGAAGACAGTATGGTACTGGCATAAAGACAGAAATATAGATCAATGGAACAAAATAGAAAGCCCAGAGATAAATCCACGCACCTATGGACACCTTATCTTTAACAAAGGAGGCAAGAATATAAAATGGAGAAAAGACGGTCTCTTTAACAAGTGGTGCTGGGAAAACTGGTCAGCCACGTGTAAAAGAATGAAACTAGAACACTTCCTAACACCATACACCAAAATAAACTCAAAATGGATTAGAGAGCTAAATGTAAGACCATATTCTATAAAACTCCTAGAGGAGAACGTAGACAAAACACTCTCCGACATAAATCACAGCAGGATCCTCCAAGACCCACCTCCCAGAATATTGGAAATAAAAGCAAAAATAAACAAATGGGACCTAATTAAAATCAAAAGTGATCTAGATATTTTAAAAGAGAATTTACAACTTCTTTGTCTCAGCACTCTAGACAAATAAGGCAAAACTGTTACACTAAGCATCAATGTTTATTTTTTTCTCAATAGCATTGTGGTAAGGAACATAAGCGTTGGTGTCATAAAAAATTAGATTTGAACCCAAACTTGAATAGTTACTAGCTGTGGGATCTTGGCTGAGTTAGTCTCTTGAGAGCCTGAGTCTTATAGGTAACAGGGATATTCAAATCTCCCTGGCATGTTTCTTTGGAGGATTCAGTACATTGAAGTGAAGTACTGGGGACAGTCCATGGTATAGTGATTGCCCAATACATAGTAGTTTATAGTAAAATTCTGTTTGGAATGTATCTTCTTACCTAGGGCCTGTTTATCTTCCTTCTCAGTCTTATTCAGGCTTTTATGGAGCTTTTGATTGATGGGAACCTACAGAGAAACACTGAGCCAGGGCTTACTTCCTAGTGGACAAAAGATACCAGCATTGGCAGACGATCTAGGAAAACAGTGAGGTCTTTCTGAAATACTGCTTTTGAACCCCTCATGGCTGGTGTCAGTGTCTCATTGTAAAATATGAAGTTACCCACTCTCTTTGCCTCAGTTTGGTTTGGATGACTTAACAGATACACCCACAGATATGTCAGGCTTGAAACTACATGTTACTACATGCCCTGTGTACCACTATAAAGAACTTTCTTTTTTTGCCATTTGAATTTGTCTTAAGTTACTTTAAGTGTTTATTGATATTGGTGTTATGACTATTTATCAGCTTTATGAAGTTCTGGCTTCTGTTTCTTAGTTTCCCAACAGTGAACTTTAATTGTTCAATTTTAATCACCAACTCAGATCATTTCCAATCTTGAATTAATTAACTGACTCCCAGTCTCTAAATTTCCTAGTATATAGATCAAGGTCTTTAAATGTAAGATGATGCATCTTACTAAAAGTACCTTATGTTTTTTTTTTTTCAATTTACTTTTTAATGAAGGATAATTGCTTTACAGAATTTTGTTGTTTTCTGTCAAACCTCAACATGAATCAGCCATAGGTATACATATATCCCCTCCCTTTTGAACCTCCCTCCCATCTCCCTCCCCATCCCACCCCTCTAGGTTGATACAGAGCCCCTGTTTGAGTTCCCTGAGCCATACAGCAAATTCCCATTGGCTATCTATTTTACATATGGTAATGTAAGTTTCCAAGTTACTCTTTCCATACATCTCACCTTCTCCTCCCATCTCCCCATGTCCATAAGTCTATTCTCTATGTCTGTTTCTCCATTGCTACCCTATAAATAAATTCTTCAGAACCATTTTCTAGATTCCATATATATGTGTTAGAATATGATATGTATCTTTCTTTTTCTGACTCACTTCTGCAGTACTGTTTAAAATAGCTACAACATGGAAGCAACCTAGATACCCATCAACAAGATGGCGCAGTATCATGGTTAAGAGCGCAAACACTGGAGCTGACTGTTAAGGTTCTATTCCAGAGCCATCATTCACTATGTATGTGATCTGAGACAAGTTACTTAACCCTTCTGGACATCAAGTTCCTCATCTTCATAGAATGCTTATATGGATTAAATGAGTTTGTGTATATAAAGCACTAATAAACAGTCCCTGCATAGCAAGTGCTATAGAAGTGTTAACCGTTGTCATTATAGTTATGCATGTGAAATAGACTGGTCCCCTCTTTTCTGGGGAAGAGCACTAATCAAACTATAATCATTATCCTGCTAGTATCCAGGTCTAGAACTTCCAAGAGGATTGTATGATGGATCCTCCTGAAGGTAAGTAAGACTGGAGGTTAGAGCGGAGAACAGGGGAATCTTATACCCAGACCTGTGCGTTTGCTGGATACAAGGCCGCATATGCTGAAATGTCACTGGAATGCTGGAGAAAAGGATTCACATAAGTCACAAAAACAAGTTTGATGCATGATATATAAGCCTGTTGTGGGAAAGCTGATGGAGGTGAGAAGAGTAATATGCATTGTACCAGAGAATCATAGGATGACAACAGGGGCTAGGCCTAGGAAAATTCTTGATGTGGCATGGGTGGATTGGCTATACTGAAATGAGAAGGATCAGAGCAGTCATGATGGACTACCCATTCTTTCCCCTAATAGGTTAAGTATGACACTTTCCTTAGCTAACCTGTTATAAAGTTTTGACACATTCTAATGTATTCCTGGGCTGGATGAAGCACAAGCTGGAATCAAGATTGCTGGGAGAAATATCAATAACCTCAGATATGCAGATGACACCATCCTTATGGCAGAAAGTGAAGAAGAACTAAAAAGCCTCTTGATGAAAGTGAAAGAGGAGAGTGAAAAAGTTGGCTTAAAGCTCAACATTCAGAAAACTAAAATCATGGCATCCAGTCCTATCACTTCATAGCAAAAAGATGGGCAAACAATGGAAATAATGGTTGACTTTATTTTTCTGGGCTCTAAAATCACTGCAGATGGTGACTGCAGCCACGAAATTAAAGGATGGTTACTCCTTGGAAGGAAAGTTATGAGCAACCTAGACAGCATATTAAAAAGCAGAGACATTACTTTGTCCACAAAGGTCCATCTAGTCAAGGCTATGGTTTTTCCAGTAGTCATGTATGGATGTGAGAGTTGGACTATAGAGAAAGTAGAAGAATTGATGCTTTTGAACTGTGGTTGGAGAAGACTCTTGAGAGTCCCTTGGACTGCAAGGAGATCCAACCAGTTCATCCTGGAGGAATTCAGTCCTGAATATTTGTTGGAAGGACTGATGTTGAAGTTGAAACTCCAGTACTTTGGCCTCTGATGCAAAGAACTGACTTATTGGTAAAGACCCTGATCCTGGAAAAGATTGAAGGCAGGAGAAGGGGATGACAGAGGATGAGATGGTTGGATGGCATCACCGACTCAATGGACATCAGTTTGAATAAACTCCAGGAGTTGGTAATAGACAGAGAGGCCTGGTGTGCTGCAGTCCATGAGGTCACCAAGAGTTGGACACAACTGAGTGACTGAACTGAACTGAACTGAATGTATTCCTGAGACAGGAAACAGTTTCCCTTAGCTATTGTTATGACCAAGTAAATCAGGTTCTAAGTTGTTCATGATGTTCATTGGGCTTGGGGGGCATCTACGACTTCTTCAAACAGTAGCTTAGCAGTTGTAGATATGGAGAATTTGAAATCATATTTTCTAATACTTGGAAAATAATAAATAGCTCTTAATTCATGGAGATAATGATTTAAGAAATGACAAAAATTTATTTCTTGCCCATGCTACTAAAATTTATTGCATACTTTGTGCTGAGTGTTATAGCAGTTTTTGTTTGTCATTTCATTGATCCTTAGATCAACCCAATAAAAATAAAAGAAAATAAATATGGCAGCATATTATTAGGCTTATTTTTTCATACGATCGATGTACTGCTCAGAGAGATTATATTATTTGCTGCATGATACCATAAACTGACTTAGGTTAGAGGTAAGTAGAATGCAGGAATGAAGTCAATAGGAACAATTAGAAGGCCACAGACACAGTCTAGATGAGACATATTGGAGGCTTAGACCTAGGTGGAAATGCTGGAGTTGGTGGCATATTGTCAGACCCTGGATACAGTTGAAGGTATAATATCTGACAGAATGAATGTGGGTAAGGATAGAAGCCAAAGAGTCAAGGAGGAAATGAATTTGTTGGCCTGAGGAAATAACGCAGTTGAAATTGCCACAAACAAAATGTGAAAGGCTAAAGGGGAAGCAGGTTTAGAAAGTGAGAACAAGAATTCAGTTTTGGACCTGTTAACTTTGAGATGTTGTAGTAAACATCCAAATGGAGATGTCAGGTCAGTTCAGTTCAGTCGCTCAGTCGTGTCCGACTCTCCGCGACCCCATGAATCAAAGCACGCCAGGCCTCCCTGTCCATCACCAACTCCCGGAGTACACTCAAACTCATGTTCACAGAGTCGGTGATGCCATCCAGCCATCTCATTCTCGGTCGTCCCCTTCTCCTCCCGCCCCCAACCTTTCCCAGCATCAGAGTCTTTTCCAGTGAGTCAACTCGTCTCATGAGGTGGCCAAAGTATTGGAGTTTCAGCTTCAGCATCAGTCCCTCCAATGAACATCCAGGATTGATCTCCTTTAGAATGGACTGGTTGGATCTCCTTGCAGTATAAGGGACTCTCAAGAGTCTTCTCCAACACCACAGTTCAAAAGCATCGATTCTTCGGCGATCAGCTTTCTTCACAGTCCAACTCTATAGCCTGAAATTCAGGACAGACCTCTTTGGAGATAGAAACTTAGTATTCTGGCCCATAGACTTTTTAAAAAATAGAAGTATAGTTGATTTATAATCTGATGTTAGTTTCAGATGTATAGCAAATTGATTCAGTTATATATACCTATGTGTGTGTATGTGTATATATATATTTTTTTCAGGTTCTTTTCTATTATAGGTTATTACGCGACACTGAATATTGTTCCCTGCACTATATAGTAGGTCTTTGTTGTTTATCTATTCTTCATGTAGTAGTGTGTTCATCCCAAACTCCTAATTTATCCCTCCCCTTTGGCAACCATAATTTTGTTGTCCATGTCTGTTAGTCTGTTTCTATTATATAAATAAATTCATTTGTGCCATTTTTAAGATTATACATACAAATGATATCATATGATATTTGCCTTTCCCTGTCTGACTTACTTCACTTAGTATGATAATCTCTAGATCCATCCATGTTTCTGCATGTGGCATTATTCATTCTTTTCTATGGCAGAGTAATAGATATTTTTAAAGATACAAGACTTAAGATATTATCTTAAGCATGAATGTAAATACAAGAAAAAAGAAGACCAAAGACACAGTCTTGGGTGGGCCATACCTCTAAAAATTTGGGAAGGAAGAGGCAGTGTTAGCAAAGGACAATGAGAAAACACATCTAGTGGAACAGGGGGGAAGAAAAGGATTGTGGTAGCCTGGAAGCCAAGTGCAAAAGTGCATTAAATAGAAGAGAGGGGTTCTTCACTGTTGGTTCAGTGGTAAAGAATTCACTTTGCAGGATTAAGTGGATTAACATCAACTAAGCTGACATGCCACAGCTAGAGATCCCACATGCTGCAACCTAAACCCAATGCAACCAAACAAATAAATAAACATTAAAAAAATTAAGAGAAGGGAGGGATTCAGTTGTGTCCAAATGCTGCTATCCATCAAGATGAAGGGTGATCGCTGACCATTTAGACTTAACAACATAGGGTTCATTAGTGGTCTTGAAAAGAACTATTTGATAGCATGAGTTTGCATGAATCTTTGGGGAAGCAACGCAGTTTGGAGTAGATTTAAGAGACATGCGTGCATGCTAAATTGCTTCTGTTGTGTCCAACTCTTTGCAATGCTAAGGACTGGTACCCACCAGGCTCCTCTGTCCATGGGATTCTCCAGGTAAGAATACTGGAGTGGGTTGCCATTTTCTTCTCCAGGGGTCTTCCTGACCCAGGGATTGAACCCACATCTGTTACGTCTCCTGCATTGGCAGACAAGGTCTTTACCTCTAGTGCTGCCTGAGAAGTACAAATTTAAGAGACAGTGGGAAGAAAATATTTGGAGGCACCAAGGGTTGGGGGGAGAGATATACTTCTGGAAATATCAAGCTGTATATTTTCACAGACAAGGGAGGGTGCATATGAGAACTGAAGTTTGACCCTGATACTCTGGTCAGTTCATCATGACACACTGTCCTAAGGCTTTCACAGATTGGACCTGTATATTCATTTTCCCTGTCTTCTAACCATCCTTGAAGGCATCATTCTTTAGTTGTGCACTGTTTCGCTATTCTATCCTAAATGGAGATGTTGTGTTATGAGTTGGCCATATTTTGGTGAAAGGGTGACTATAGATCTTGCTCTGACAGAAAGGTGACAACTAGTCTACTGTCAGGTTTTCTTTGAGTGACCTGGGAGTAAAAATCACTTCTCCAGAGAATAGAGCCTAACTGGCCATTAGGTTGAGTGTTGTTCTATGACCCATGAGGTTATTATCAGGATCTGGAGTTTGCTGTCAAGGCTTTGAAGGATCAGAAGAATAAAAATTAGTGGAAAAGAATCTGAGAAAAGAGGCATCTAAAACTATTACTTTTAACTCTGCTCCCCAAAATAATAAATAAAGAGCTGGAAACATATAGATACAGATCTATATAATGTTAGTTGCTCAGTCACATCTGATTCTGTGACCTCATGGACTGTAGCCTGCCAGGCTCCTGTGTCCATGGAATTCTCCAAGCAAGAATACTGAATGGGTAGCCATTTCTTTCTCCAGGGGATCTTCCCAATCTAGGGATTGAACCCTGGTCTCCTGCGTTGCAAGCAGATTCTTTACTATCTGAGTCACTAGGGAAGTCCATATATCTTTGTGTGTATATATATGTGTGTGTGTGTATGTTTATGTATGTTAAGGGATGAGTAGACACTCTCCAGGAAGGCAGTCATTGGGTCTGAGGATTTGACTGTCTTTGTCAATGTAGTTAGTGACTCTCATAGGCCATTAATGGGCCACTTGAGTAATTTCAGATGAAAATCACTCTTTTTTTTTTTTTCATTAAACAAATTTAAATTCAGAAAAGTGTTGCCCTATGTGTTTAGAAGGTCTCCAACAGATTACAATCTCTTTGGAAGAAAGACCAGGGTTCCCCCCGCCCCTTTTATTAGTTCTAATTTACCTATTTAGGAGTTCTGAATGTATATACCTTCAATCAACACTTTTGATCAGTCCTCTCAACATGTGATGAGTGGTAAGAGGTGGGGCAGATGGACAAAAACCTGTGGCAACTGAACTGGTAATCTGATAATGGGGAATAGCTGGACAGAGATCCTTGGTTGCTCTCTTGATGGTTATCAGGGAGTGCCACAGGTGATTCTTAAGATTTTATTTTATTTCTTAAAATTTTATCTTTAGGATTAGTCATTGTCAAGTCTCTACATGAGATTTCTCATCAAAACTGAAAGAGAGAAAGAAAAGAAAAAGAAATAAAAAGACTGAAAGAAAACTCTTATACATTATGTACCTTATGTTGTGGTCAAGGTCATATTCTTGGGTCCCCTGTGGCTTGCTTATCAGAACAATTAGCATTTATGCACCAATCCAGCTTTATGATACTTTTTTATTCTAAAGAAAGTAACTATTATATAATGTGATATATTAGTGAAAACAATTTCATTTAGAAGCTGCTATTTTTTACTTCCATCTCCAGGGTTTCACTGGTTTAATCAACAAATACTGAACTACTGAAAGAAAACCTCTAAACCCTTAATGGTTATCTACATTGTATACAATATGAGTGTAATATTATTTGTACTTTTTAAAACCAATTTTTTCAATTTTTACTACCACAAACAATGATGTACTGAATGACATCATAAACATTTTTTTTTAATTTGTAGGAATTCTTTATATTTTACAGGTATTAATCCTTTGTTATATGCCTTTTAAATACTGTCTTTGAGGCTCCCCCCCCCACTCTTTTCTTGTATTTTTATATCTTATGTGTAGCATAGACTAATCTCTGGTACAAACAACATCACAGATATCCAAGCTAGGATTACCACTGAAATTTACAGAACAGTCATGTAATACACATTCATAACAAATGATCAGTTAGTACACAACTCTATCTCTCTGTCTTAATACCAGTTATTTGCCTAACATTCTTGTGTCAGTGGTATAATTTGAAGTCTTTTCTCATTTATCTAAAACAACTTTAAGAAAAGTCTATCTATTAATCCTAAGAGGTACATGTCTAGTTCTTGGAAATGGTGTGAAAAATGATTTGTAGCAGAGTTTGAAACTCTTAAAGAATGTGATTTTAGAAACCAAAAAAAGTGGTGTATGGATTCAAATGTTAATGATATTTTAATTTTACTATGTTAATTTCTTTAATGTTCAACACCATTTCTCATGTCATTATCTTAGTTTATATTGAAGCCTTCCATTTTTATTTTCAATCTTACATACTTAAATTTCTGGAATGAAAATCTATAAAAGGTGGCCTTCACTGAGTTACACTCTCATCCTCCCAACATTGTACAACTCCTTCACTTCTTGATGAAGAAGTATATATTTATCATTTTTAAATATTCATAAAATTCTGTCAGAAGCCAAAGTGTATGTCAGTAATATGGTCCGCACACCTTATATAGAAAATCTGTGGGTTGGCAGAGTGATGAGTTCACAGAAGCAGAACCTTAGTAGAGATAATACTCAACATCCTATCTTCCCCTTATACTTACTCCAAATGGTGTTAAAACTAGGAACAGAGTTTGGGTCATTTATTTTAGGAAACAAACTTTCCAGGAAGAAAGAACTAGAGGGTGAGAGAGGAATAAGGGACCAGCAGGATGATAACATTTTCTTTCTCTTACTCTCTTAGGGGTTTGAGGCCAATGCAACCCACTCCGGTATTCTTGCCTAGAGAATCCCATGGACAGAGGAGCCTGGTGGGCTGCAGCCAGTAGGGTTGCACAGAGTCAGACACAACTGAAGCAACTTACCACTCAGACACTATTAGCTTATTTTGGGCTTCCCTGGTACCTCAGATGTAAAGAATATGCCTTAGTTGGAGATCCAAGTTCGATCCCTGGGTCACTATGATATCCTGGAGAAGGGAATGGCTACAATGATCTGCCGTGTGTGTTCTTGTATTTGTGGTCTCCTCCCTTGCACTAAATTTTATAACGTTTCCTAAATGAAACAAGAGTCTATTGTGTGAGTGGTCTTTTTTCCCTCAAACTAAAGCTCATCTGAAATGCTGAACTGATATCTGAGGAAGTTGTATTGCTTCACCTAAGACCAATTTGCACCTAATTTCATTAAGCCTTTGGATCAAGTTCTATGGCAATGTTTCCTCTCCCTTTCATCTTTTTTTTTTTTTTTTTGGTAATTAAATTTTTATTGGAGGCAAATTATTTTACAATATTATATTGGTTGGTTTTGCCATACATTGACATGAATTCGCCCCGGGTTTACATAAGTTCCCTCTCCTGAACCCCCCTCCCACCTCCCTCCTCCCTTTATCTTCCCTCTGGGTCATCCCCGCATGCCAGCCCCGAGCATCCTATAACATGCATTGACCCTGAACTAGTGATTCGTTTCACATATGACAACATACGTGTTTCAATGCCATTCTCCCAAATCACCCCACCCTCACCCTCTCCCATAGAGTCCCAAAGACTGTTCTATACATCTGTGTCTCTTTTGCTGTCTTGTATACAGGGTTATCATTTGCATCTTTCTAAATTCCATATATATGCGTTAGTATCCCTTTCATCTTTAGTAAGAAATCCACAGTATTATTTGGGATGATATAGAAGTCTTTTAGACTACATTTTCCAATCTTTTAGAAAGGGGTAGCCATATAACTAAATCCGACCACTGAGACGGCGGGGGCGGCGGGGGGAATTATTGAGTGAGGCTTCCAGGAAGTTTCAGAGAAAATTAGGGCAAACTTTTGTTCTTATACCCTCTGTAATTCATTCCTATGGGCTGGTATGTGGATGAGATGGATGGAGCTCCAGCAGTCATTCTAGATTATCAGTGAAACTGGAATTCACATACTGAGATGCCTGAATAGAACCCAAACCTGTATCTCTGAGGACTGCAGAGATACAAATTGACTCTGGACTGCCTAGTTCCAGAGTTCTTTTATGTGAGGAGGAAATAACCTATACTTTGTGTAAGCTATTTTTAGATTTTCTTTTATGTGTAATTTTCTTCTTTTATTATTGCAAGCCAGAAACACAGTAGCCACAAGATAGAATTCTATAAAGTTAGTTCAGGAGATGTTGCAATTTTCCCTTTAACTGTAGATAAATAAAATATAGTCTCCTGAGTATATGTATTATTACCTTACTAAGAAAACTGATTTCATGCCTTAGCACCAAATATGAAAGAGAGCTTTTAGAGTTGAGATTTTAACTTATAACCCTACTTTCTGGGTACCTGGACATCTTAGTTATATTCTGATTACCTTTGGAATATCTAGGACAACCGATAACAATATACTTTCCTCACTAATCTTCTCATTTTTCTTATCTAATTTCCATGGGCAGTGCTGTCCAAGAGTACACCTTCAGTCAATAATTCATTTGTTATTCACTTTTGACACTGGCCAGGTCACTAGCCACTGAAGAACTTAGCAATCCTTTGCCTCCTAGTTAGTATAAAAACTAAGTGACACAAAAAATGGGGGTTGTATATGTATATTACTGGGGATAGTGGCACAAAACCTATCTGACAATCAGAGGCACTGCATTCTCTGTATCCTGTGTGTGTTACAGATAGCATAGTATCCAACCCTGAGGGAACTGCCTATCACCAATGGAGAGTACACGAGGCCCTGGCCGGGTCACTGCTGAATGCACGTTGAACACCTAGGAATACTGCTGGGCAATTGTCTCAGCGATGCCTTAGCTCTACTAGTGTGTAATCTTTGTACATTTTAACATGTTTTGCTTCCTTTTGCATTTTCACATTGGCAACCTGAAGCTTAAAAAAGTTCTGCGGAGTTTAGCATGGAGAATAAAAGTAAAACAAAAGCTAGTGCTGACTGGAGAGGGAATGAAATGAACTTCTTGCCCTGGAAGTGACTGATGGACTGTCAAATTGCTCCGTGTAGACGGTGTGCGTGCACATGCATGTGCGTGTCTGTGTGTGCATTTTATCATCGTCTTCCCATTTGTATCTGAAGGTGTTTTTTCAGTTTTCCCTTCTGTATATGCCTTGCTTTTTTTCTACTTTTCTCTCACTTATCTTTCTTCTCATGAAGTTTGGATTTTATTTACATATATGAATTATTGTTTCAAAGTCTTTTCCTCTAAATTCCTCCCTATTTTTGTGTTAACAATTGCTGATCTTGTACTCTTTTTGCCTATCTCCTTCATATCATCTTTCTGTTCATAACAGGTATTTTCATCACATCTTTCTGAACATTTCATTGTTCTCTCTTTTGACCACGAAATCAGAGAACTGAAATGCAATATGTGTAATGGTGTGTTTTCTCTATCTGAAAACAAATAAAAGGTGATCTTTTTCAGTTCAAAATAACTGTCTGAACATTTTACCTCTAATCCCTCTCTAAGTTTTAATAAAATAATGTGCAAAAAATATAAAAAAACATTTTTAAGGATCTTGGAAAAACTTGGTGGGGTGTTGTTCTCAGGCTAAAACAATTGAGAGATTTCTGTAAGAAAATAAGCAGATGGAATCAGCTCCAAAATATACAGGTTTTTTGTTTGTTTTGCTTGTTTTAGTAGAACTGTAAAGTAATCCAGGGTGAGAGAAAGTGTAGACAGGAAAAGGAGGCCATACAGAGTTTGCTGTTTAACAGCTTCATCTATACCACCTCCTTAGATTAGCTGTTTTCACTATTTGTTGGGTATAAACAGAGGTACACATCACTTGCCAAATACATTTGGTATTCCTGATACAAGAAGTTCCCAGATTGAGTACTGAGGTCTATCGAACCAGGACAGTTTTCTGCTGCATTTACAGCTGTTAGGAGGAAAGGGAAATTGATACCATAAGAGTAATTACCAATACTTGGTAAAGAAAATCTAAATTTATTTACTCTCTTTCGTGTCTCCTGTGAGCACACAACCCAGGTTCTTACAATCAGAATCTTGATTTCATATAGTGGAAGAGATATTTTCACTTGAACTTAGGACATAAATATCATTTGCTGCTGCTGCGTCACTTCAGTCGTGTCCAAATCTGTGTGACCCCATAGACAGAAGCCCACCAGGGTCCCCTGTCCCTGGGATTCTCCAGGTAAGAACACTGGAGTGGGTTGCCATTTCCTTCTCCAATGTGTGAAAGTGAAAAGTGAAAGTGAAGTCACTCAGTCGTGTCCGACCCTTAGTGACCTCACGGACTGCAGCCTACCAGGCTCCTCCATCCATGGGATTTTCTAGGCAAGAGTACTGGAGTGGCTTGCCATTGCCTTCTCCAATATGGTCATTAGCTCTCTGTTTACTAATGCACAAATCAGTCCTTCTAGTCCTTCCATTGGAAGGACTGGTGCTAAAGCTGAAACTCTAATACTTTGGCCACCTCATGCGATGAGTTGACTCACTGGAAAAGACTCTGATGCTGGGAAGGATTGGGGGCGGGAGGAGAAGGGGACGATAGAGCATGAGATGGCTGGATGGCATCACCAACTCGATGGACATGAGTTTGGGTGAACTCCGGGAGTTGGTGATGGACAGGGAGGCCTGGTGTGCTGTGATTCACGGGGTCGCGGAGAGTCGGACATGACTGAGCGACTGAACTGAACTGAACTGAATGCACAAATAAATTGAAGAAAGCTAAGAGCATGAAAGAAGACCTCTACATGCAACAAAGAGAATAAAAATATTAAGGGATACCCTTCGTGATGGGAACAAATAGATAAATTAATACCTATCAAATTATTACCCCTAAGTAAATGTTTGAAGATATGATGAAATGTATCAATTCTACTTAAAAATGACAAAACAGTAATACCAACTATACCATACTTTAAAGGAAGTTCTCATAATTCATGAAATTTAAAGACAAAATCATTAATTTAAGACAAGATAAGGCAGAGGCACCAGAGATCAAATTGCCAACATCCGCTGGATCATGGAGAAAGCAAGAGAGTTCCAGAAAAACATCTATTTCTGCTTCATTGACTATGCCAAAGCCTTTGACTGTGTGGATCACAATAAACTGTGGAACATTCTGAAAGAGATGGGAATACCAGACCACCTGACCTGCCTCTTGTGAAACCTGTATGCAGGGCAGGAAGCAACAGTTAGAACTGGTCATGGAACAACAGACTGGTTCCAAATAGGAAAAGGAGTACGTCAAGGTTGTATATTGTCACCCTGCTTATTTAACTTATATGCAGAGTACATCATGAGGAACGCTGGGCTGGAAGAAGCACAAGCTGGAATCAAGATTGCCGGGAGAAATATCAATAACCTCAGATATGCAGATGACACCACCCTTATGGCAGAAAGTGAAGAGGAACACAAAAGCCTCTTGATGAAAGTGAAAGAGGAGAATGAGAAGGTTGGCTTGAAGCTCAACATTCAGAAAACAAAGATCATGGCATCTGGTCCCATCACTTCATGGGAAATAGATGGGGAAACAGTGGAAACAGTGTCAGACTTCATTTTTTTGGGCTCCAAAATCACTGCAGATGCTTATTGCAGCCATGAAATTAAAAGACGCTTACTCCTTGGAAGGAAAGTTATGACCAGCCTAGATAGCATATTGAAAAGCAGAGACATTATTTTGCCAACCAAGGTCCGTCTGGGCAAGGCTATGGTTTTTCCCGTGGTCATGTATGGATGTGAGAGTTGGACTGTGAAGAAAGCTGATTGCTGAAGAATTGATGCTTTTGAACTGTGGTGCTGGAGAAGACTTTTGAGAGTCCTTTGGACTGCAAGGAGATCCAACCAGTCCATTCTAAGGGAGATCGATCCTGGGTGTTCATTGGAAGGACTGATGCTAAAGCTGAAACTTCAATACTTTGGCCACCTCTTGCAACGAGGTGACTCACTGGAAAAGATTCTGATGCTAGGAGGGATTGGGGGCAGGAGGAGATGGGGACGACAGAGAATGAGATGGCTGGATGGCATCACTGACTCTGATGGACATAAGTTTGAGTGAACTCTGGGAGTTGGTGATGGACAGGGAGGCCTGGCGTGCTGTGATTCATGGGGTCGCAAAGAGTCGGACACTACTGAGCAACTGAACTGAACTGAACTGATAATAGATAAACTGAATGGACACAGCTAGTATATAATTGGTGAAATGGAAACAGAACCAAGGAATTACTCTAGAATATAACACAAATGTGAAAGATAAGATACAAAAGAAACATTATGTGACATAGAAAAAAGGTATAGCAGTTTCATCATGAATCAAAAAGGCATTTCAAAAGATATAAAGGAGAACAATATATGAAAATAGAAGAAAATATTCCTGAACTGAAGACAGACTTTTCCTTGGAATTTAAGAAATTGTTGGATGTCAATAATGAAGAAAGCCCAGATTCTCCCTGGTGAGATTTCAAAATACCAATGACAGAAAATTCTAAACTTCTAGAGAACAAAGTTATAGTTCACTGTAAAGAATAGTCCTCAGACTGGCATCAGACTTCTCACCTATAGCACAGTTGGTAAAAGACAAGTTAAGGTTGTCTTCAAAGTTGTGAGAGAATATAACGTAGAACATTGATTCCTCTTTGTTTTAAGTTAAACTAACATTCAACAGTGGAGGCAAGGGAAAACATACTTTGTCATAAAATAGTCAAGAGGATTTATTACTAACAAAATAAATGTAAATGAATTACTGAGGGTATACGGTAGCATAACTTGGAGCAAAATTCTGAAACATTTTCTAAAAAATATAGGGGTTAGATCGATGAAAATCAGAAATTAAAGCATGTTGAAAAATTTTGTTTTGAAAGATGAGGGTTAATATGAATACTTTTCAGCGTAATGGTAATTACATTAAATGTTTTTTAAGTGAAAATGATAGCACAAGATAAAAAGAATTTTTTTTGTCATAAATCATGGATATCAAGGGTGGAAATGACCTGATTGTAGTCAGGCACTCCACATTCAAGTCAGAGATAAAACAATAGTATTTATCACTGTTACTGTTCTAATTTATCCTATAGAATTTAACCAATATAGTAAGTTATACAACATGGATATTAAGAAAAACAAAACATTGTTCATATTTGCAAATTATATAATTGCTTCCTTAGAAAATTCTGATGAAATGATTGAAAAACATTGTGACCCTCATAAGTTTAGTAAAACTCCCACGTGCTATACACATTTAGAAAAATCAATAGCTTGAGTAACTACCAATGAGAAACTAATAGAAAAGTATCATTTTAATAATAGTATTAAACCTTAAATTATATAAGAATTATGATAATGAAGTATAATATCATATTAAAATCACAGATAAGAGTTGATTAAGAGATAAAACAAAATCCCCTGAGTAAATGGAAGAAATGGTATCTGGCTGTAGGACTTATTATTATAGAAATATCAATTCTCAAATTAATCTGTGATTTCAGCTCAGCTTCAGTCAACATCCCACTGGCATTGGAGGTTTTCTTTTTTCAAAATTAAATTTTTATATTGAGATAATTTTAAGCTAACAGAAAAGTTTGCAAAAATAGTACAGAATTCCCATATATTTTTCCCTCAGGTGCCTCTTAAGTTAATATCTTACATAACCTTAGAACTTTTGTTGAAAGTAAAAAGTGAACCTTGGTACTAATTTAGATTTCTACTAATTTAAATCAGGAACGTATATTTTACTGATTTTACCACTAATATATATTTTTCTCTTACAGGATTCAATACAGGTTACCACACTGCATTTAATTGTCATCTCCCTTTGACTCCTCTGATCTATGAAAAACTCATTCTTTTTTTGTCTCTGTTGGTGGGACTGTAAATTGATACAGCCACTATGGAAGACAATATGGAGATTCCTTTAAAAACTAGGAATAAAACCACCATATGACCCAGAAATCCCACTCCTAGGCATATACCCTGAGGAAACCAAAATTGAAAAAGACATATGTGTCCCATTGTTCACTGAAGCATTGCTAGAATACAGAAGCAACCTAGATCTCCATTGACAGATAAATGGATAAAGAAGTTGTGGTATATATACACAATGGAATATTACTCAGCCATAAAAAGGAACACGTTTGAGTCAGTTCTGATGAGGTGGATGAACCTAGAACCTATCATACAGAGTGAAGAGAGTCAGAAAGAAAAGATAAATATCACATTCGAATGCATGTATACAGAATCTAGAAAAATGGTACTGAAGAATTTACTTACTGGGCAGCAATGGAGAAACAGACATAGTGAATAGACTTATGGACATGGGGAGAGAGGAGGAGAGGGTGAGATGTATGGAGAGAGTAACATGGAAACTTACATTACTATATGTAAAATGCATAGCCAACGGGAATGTACTGTATGGCTCAGGAAACTCAAATGGGGCACTGTATCAACCTAGAGGGGTGGGATGGGGAGGGAGATGGGAGGGAAGTTCAAAAGGGAGGGGATATATGTATACCTATGGCTGATTCATAGGTTTGACATGAGGTTTGACATGACCTTGACATTTTTGAAGAGTCACTTATTTTGTAGACTCTCAGTCTGGGTCTGGGTGAAATTTTCTCTTCATTAGATTGTGGTTCTGCATTATTGGAAAGGATATAATAGAAGTATTTGAGATGTGCCTTTCTCAGTTCATCATCTCAGGGGTACATGGAGTTGATACGTATCACTGATGGTGTTAACCTTGATCACTTGATTAAAGTGCCATCTACCAAGATTCTGTACTCTTAGATAACTATTTAGCCCTTTGTAATTACAAATTTATAGAGTACAGTCTTTGAGGGATTATTGTATAATATCTTAAACTTTACAATATCCACTAAACATTGTTTTCTAAAATTCCTTAATAAGTTTAAAGTTACTTAATTATGATCATATGGCTCACATTTTTCTTCCCCAAGACATTTAATTTGTTTGTGCTTAAATTTTCATCTATTAATTTAGCATCTTTTGGGTGGACTTTGACTGTTGTATTTGATACTATGCCATTCTAACAGTAACTTTAAGTCTCCTTCCTTCATTTTGTATTTATTAATTGGTATTCTTCTCTAAAGAAGATTTGTCACTTTTATTTTTTCATTTGTTTGATTTTGTTTTTTTCTGTGCTGGGTCTTTGTTGGTGTGAGAGAACTTTCTCTAGTTGCAGTGAGCAGGGGCTATTCTCTAGTTGTGGTGTGTGGGCTTGTCATTGTGATGGTTTCCCTTGCTGCAGAGCACAGGCTCTAGTCCTGTGAGCTTCAGTGGTTGCAGCTCATGGGCTGTAGAGCATGGGCTTGGTAGTTGTGGCACAGGGGCTTAGTTACCTTGCAGCATGTGGGATCTTCCCGGACTAGGGATTGAACCTGTGTCCCCTGCATTGGTTGACAGATTCTCAACCATTAGACCACCAGGGAAGCCCTGCTTGTTTTTATTTATATCAATATAGTATGGGTTTATATATATATATATATATAAAATTCTTTGGTTTATAATATAGTATTGTTGTTTAATCACTGTCATGTCAACTCTTTTGAATTCCCATGGACTATAGCCCTCCAGAATCCTCTGTCCATGAGATTTTCCAGGCAAGAATGCTGGAGTGGGTTTCCATTTCCTCCTCAGGGGATCTTCCCAACCCAGGGATCGAACCTGCATCTCCTGCATTGGTAGGCAGATTCTTTACCACTGAGGCACCAGGGAAATCCATAATTGCAGTATTACCACTATTTATTTTTTTCCTCAAGGCATACCACATTGACCACTGAAAACTTCCAGATTGGTACTTAGGGCCTTTTGAAATGTCACTGTCTTTGTTTTTGTTTTTTTGATTTTCAATAATTGATTTTAGAACCATCACACACACATTTCCCATGTATACTCAATATTAAGATCATGTAATTACTATAAGAAAATCATAGTTAATGTGATTTAAAATGCAAGAAGCACAATTGAATAAATTTTACAGTAAGAAACCAACAGAACAATAAACAGTGTTCTCTCTAATTTAAACAAAAGTATAAAAGCTTCTGAAAGGAAAGGAAATTTTCTATGAAGAATTAAAATCATCAAACTAAAGCAACATGTAATGTAACCTTCTTCATTTATTTTTTTATTTTTTTTATTGGAGGCTAATTATTTTACAATATTATATTGGTTTGTTTTGCCATACATTGACTTGAATCCACCCCGAGTATACATGAGTTCCCCTTCCTGAACCCCCCTCCCACCTCCCTCCTCCCCTTATCCTCCCTCTGGGCCATCCCCATGCACCAGCCCTGAGCATCCTGTATCATGCGTCGAACCTGGACTGGTGATTTGTTTCACATATGATAATATACATGTTTCAATGCCATTCTCCCAAATCATCCCACCCTCACCCTCTCCCACAGAGTCCCAAAGACTGTTCTATACACCTGTGTCTCTTTTGCTGTCTTGTATAAAAAGCAGAGACATTACTTTGCCAACCAAGGTCCGTCTAGTCAAGGCAATGGTTTTTCCCGTGGTCATGTATGGATGTGAGAGTTGGACTGTGAAGAAGGCTGATCGCCGAAGAATCGATGCTTTTGAACTGTGGTGTTGGAGAAGACTCTTGAGAGTCCCTTATACTGCAAGGAGATCCAACCAGTCCATTCTAAAGGAGATCAATCCTGGATGTTCATTGGAGGGACTGATGCTAAAGCTGAAACTGCAATACTTTGGCCACCTCATGCGACGCGTTGACTCACTGGAAAAGACTCTGATGCTGGGAAAGGTTGGGGGCAGGAGGAGAAGGGGACGACCAAGAATGAGATGGCTGGATGGCATCACCGACTCTGTGGACGTGGGTTTGAGTGTACTCCGGGAGTTGGTGATGGACAGGGAGGCCTGGAGTGTTGTGATTCATGGGGTCGCGGAGAGTCGGACACGACTGAGCGACTGAACTGAACTGAACTGATACAAGGTTATCATTACCATCTTTCTAAACTCCATATATATGAGTTAGTATACTGTATTGGTGTTTTTCTTTCTGGCTTACTTCACTCTGTATAATAGGCTCCAGTTTCATCCACCTCATTAGAACTGATTCAAATGCATTCTTTCTAATGGCTGAGTAATACTCTATTGTGTATATGTACCAAAGCTTTCTTATCCATTCATCTGCAGATGGACATCTAGGTTGCTTCCATGTCCTGGCTATTAAAAACAGTGCTGCGATGAACATTGGAGTATATGTGTCTCTTTCAATTCTGGTTTCCTTGGTGTGTATGCCCAGGAGTGCAATTGCTGGATCATATGGCAGTTCTATTTCCAGTTTTTTGAGGAATCTCCACACTGTTCTCCATAGTGGCTGTACTAGTTTGTATTCCCACCAACAGTGTAAGAGGGTTCCCTTTTCTCCACACCCTCTCCAGCATTTATTGCATGTAGACTTTTGGATAGCAGCCATTTTGACTGGTGTGAAATGGTATCTCATTGTGGTTTTGATTTGCATTTCTCTGATTATGAGGGCTGTTGAGCATTTTTTCATGTGTTTGCGTTTTTTTAAATCACTTTCTTATCTCCTGGCACCACAAGATAATTCAGGTTTATATTTTACTTTACCTGCCTCTAAGGCTTCCCAGGTAGCATGGTGGTAAAGAATCCACCTGTCAGTACAGGAGTGCAAGAGAGGTGGGTTTGATCTCTGAATCAGGAATATTCCCTGGAGAGGAAATCACAACCCACTCCAGTATTCTTGCCTGGGAAATCCCATGGACAGAGGAGCCTGGCAGATTACTGTCCATGGGGTTTCAAAGAGTCAGACATGACTGAGCACACACAGCAGATTTATCTGCCTCAGCTTTGGAAAACTAAACCAGTTCTCCAGAGAATCCTGTGTGTGTGTGTGTGGTTTACTTCTTTGTTTGTTTTTGGTTTTAGAAACCAAGATCTGGGTGCCAAGTATGCTCTTTGTCATTGGGATGTCACTGCTTCCAAGCCCATGAGCTAGTACACACAGATAAACTCAAAGACACACACTTAAGTATATACCCTTTATCTATCTATTTATCTATCCATCTATCTATCCATCTACCTATCTATGCATCCATCTAGCTATCAATATTTTTAACCACACATCTATATTGATACCTCTGCCTTATATCTTCCACCACAGGTTGATTCTGGTCTTCGTTCATTTTTAAACTGTTACTACTTATTCTAACTCTGGTTAGCTACAGTACCTTTATTTATTTGTTCACCTAAGGTATACCAACAAAGTAGAATTAGAATTTATAATGCATATCCCCATAAAAAACAATTTAACAAGTACAGTGCAGTATTTGAGTACAGTTTTTTCATCTTTAGCTTTATTGTATCAAATACCATTTTATAAAGTTACTTAATCATCTTTTTATTCTCATTTATTTTAATATTATTGTGTGATTTATTTGTAATGCAGTTAGATACATTTGTTACAGTGTTCATTCCATCTTTCTCCTGCCTCCCACACACATTATGTATGATTGACTTAATTTTTAAAAATTAATGTGCAGTGAGTTTCACACTTTGAGGTTTATAGTTCTCTGACAAATGCACAAAATCATGTATCCACCACCACAGTTCCCCCCAGATTTCCTTGTGCATACACCCTTCTCCCCAACCCCCACCTGAGCTACTACATCTGCCTTTTCCAGAGTGACATAAATGGAATCATGTACTATGTTGCCTTTTTGGTTTGAGTTCTATAACTCAGTAAAATGTATTGATGATTCACGTAGGTTGCGTGAATTAATAGTTTGCTACTGTATTTACTACTGCGTAATAGTCTGTTATCCCTGGAGAAGAGCATGACAACCCACTCCAGTATTTTTGCCTGGAGAATAGCCATGGACAGAGGAGCCTGGTGGGCTACAGTCCATAGGGTCTCAAAGAGTAGGACGTGACTGGAGCGACTTAGCATGCATGCACACAATAGTCTATTGCATGAATATTCTACAAGTTGTTAATGAACCATTGAAAGAGATGTTTTCCCTTCAGGTTTTGGTGTTTGGGGCTTCCCTGGTGGCTCAGATGGTAAAGCATCTGCTTGCAATGCGGGAGACCCTGGTTCAATCCCTGGGTCGGGAAGATCCCCTGGAGAAGAAAATGGCAACCCACTCCAGTACTCTTAACTGGAAAATTCCATGGATGGAGGAGCCTGGTGGTCTACAATCCATGGGGTCGCAATTGTATATAGCTTTTATATGTGCAAGTTTTTCTTTCTTTGTGATAGATGCCCAAGAGAAGTGTAGTTGCATATTTATGTTTACAAGAAACTGCCATACTATTTCTACAGTGACTCTAGCATTTTGAATTTCCACCAGTAACTTATGAAAGTTTCAGTTGCTTCTTATTAGTACTTAAATGACAATTTTTGTTGTTGTTGTTTTTTTTTCTCTTATTTTCCACATTCTAGTAAGTGTGTGTCAGAGAAGGCAATGGCAAACCACTCCAGTACTCTTGCCTAGAAAATCCCATGGATGGAGGAGCCTGGTAGGCTGCAGTCCGTGGGGTCGCTAAGGGTCGGACACGACTGAGCGACTTCACTTTCACTTTTCACTTTCACACATTGGAGAAGGAAATGGCAACCCACTCCAGTTTTATTGCCTGGAGAATCCCCGGGATGGGGGAGCCTGGCGGGCTTCCGTCTACGGGGTCACACAGAGTCGGCGTGACTGAAGTGACTTAGCAGCAGCAGCAGCAGTAAGTGTGTAGGGGTATCACATTGTGGTATTAATTTGTATTTCTGTAATTACTAATTATGTTGAACATGTTTTCATCTGCTTGTCATCTAGTTAGCATCTTACTGAAGGTTTTTTTTTTTAATCTTTTATCCACTTTTGTTAGTGTTCATTTTTAACATTGAGTTTTGAGAGATTTACATATTTTGGAAACAAACCCTTTTCATAATTGTGATATGTATGCATGTGTATGTACCAGTCTATGGCTTGTTATGTCATCCTTTTATCAGGATCTTCCATGTAGAGAAAGTTTCTAATTTTAAAAAAGTCAAGTTTATTCATTATTTTGTTTCATGGGTCATAACTTTAGTTTTATGTCTATAATCTCTTTACCTAACCCTATGTCATGCAAATTTTCTCTGATATTCTTCGTTATTCTTGTTCTTCAGTGAAAATAGGGAAGATAATCAGAGTTTCTTTGCCCTTTCACACAGTTGCTTTTCCCTATAAGGCTTCTTAGGGCTTTTCTAAATCTTTTCTTAGTGTACCACATGGAGTTCATGGAGAGACAAACTGCAAGGGGATGTAGACAGTTTCTGTGGCCTCTGGGGCTTCACACTGTCCTTTGAGGGCTGAACTCAGCCTTTATCAATGTTTCAACTTTGGTAGTTTAACTTTTCTTCCTATATCTTGCTTCTGTCTACCCTGGGTGAGTGAATGATCAAATCTCCTCTCTCCCTATGAGCACCACCTCTCTTTATATGTTTGGTACTATTTGGTGGGCCTCAGCTCTTTGATGGGTTAAAAAAGACTAATGAACTTGAAGTTAGCCTGGCCCTTATTCATTGCAAGTGTGGGCATGATCTCCTATAACCTCTATGTCTTAGGTGAAAGCTGAAATAACCCCATTTTAGATGTTTAGGAAACCAGAATAACTGATTTCCAGTATATGAAAAATACTATGCAAAAAAATAAATAGATAAAACAGTTACAATAGGCAAGATTTTCCTTCTAAACATGTTATGATTTTACCTTATTATATTTAAATAATAGTTTACTGTATTATACAGCTCCCTCAATTGAAACAATGAGATCTGGTAGAGAAATAAGCACTTCAAATCAATGGAACAGAATTGATTTTCCAGAAATAGACTCTATAAATATGCTATTGTGTGCATGTGTGTGTGTGTCAGTTGCTTAATCGTGTCTGACTCTGCAACCCCATGAACTGTAGCCTGTCAGGCTCCTCTGTCCAAGGGATTCTCGAGGCAAGCGTATTGGAGTGGGTTGCCATCTCCTTCTCCAAATATGCTACTAGTATATGATAAAGGAGATGACTCAAATCTAGAGGCAAACATTACTAAAGACTTAGGGACAATTGGCAATCCATTTGAACAATAAGTTAATATTCTGTATCATAACTTTAACAACAATCATGTCCAAATATACTGAGGATCTAAATATAAGGAAAACTCACAGTAAAGGTAGCATACATGTGAAATTATATAGAGTGTTTTTGTAATCCTGGCATGGGAACACTAAGGAAGACACAGAACTCAGACACTGCAAAGAAAGACTGAACATTTTAATCAGCTAAAAATAAATATTTATTAAAATGTCTAATAACATAAAACATCATAGAGCTTTAAAAACAGTAATAGGACAGGAGAAAATATTTGCTTATATTTACTTTCTCTATAGGACTTCAGAATAAATACTATCATTACTCAATAGCTGAATAAAGTTATTGAGAAAGATTAAAACTGACAATTCACAGAAGAATTGAAACGATCAATAAACAAAAGCTAAGATGCTCAACATAGCAATCAGAAAACAACAACAATGACAGTTAGATACTATTTTTCATAACAATGGCAATTTTTAAGCAAGTTTATAAAAAATTCCTATTGATGACAGTGAAAGGAACTGAGACTTTTTATATATTGTTGATGAGAAAATATGTTTTAAATGCCTGCTACCTAGACAGCATATTAAAAAGCAGAGACATTACTTTGCCAACAAATGTCCATCTAGTCAAGGCTGTGGGTTTTCCAATAGTCATGTATGGATGCGAGAGTTGGACTATAAAGAAAGCTGAGCACCAAATAATTGATGCTTTTGAACTGTGGTCCTGGAGAAGACTCTTGAGAATCCCTTGTACAGCAAGGAGATCCAACCAGTCAATCCTAAATGAAATCAGTCCTGAGTGTTCATTGGAAGGACTGATGATGAAGCTGAAACTCCATTACTTTGGCTACCTGATACGAAGAGCTGACTCATTTGAAAAGACCCTGATGCTGGGAAAGATTGAGGGCAGGAGGAGAAGGGGATGACAGAGAATGAGATGGTTGGATGGCATCACTGACTCAATGGACATGAGTTTGGGTCAGCTCCGGGAGTTGGTTATGGACAGGGAAGACTGGCATGCTGCAGTCCATGGGGTTGCAAAGAGTCGGACACGACTGAGCGACGGAACTACTACTACTACTACTAAGCAGGCTCACTGAGTGGTCTTTCAAACTTAAGTTAAAAAAAAAGCTTAATTCCTTTGTTACAGAAACCAAATCCTCTTTAAGCTTGCTTATTCAACTTAAGCAAATTATTAACTCTTCTAACTGAAAAATTCACTTGGAAGGAACTCAGCTTTGAGTGAGGCTGGATCAGTAAGCACCTATTTCCTACTGTCTCTCAGTTTTCCCTTCTGTCCTGTAGTTGCCTCCCCCTGTGATACTGAGATGGTGTTATGAGAGCTGAATCATGTGCTAAAAATTCATATGTTGAAGTCCTAATGCCCAGTGCCTCAGAATGAAACAGTATTCGGAGACAGGATTTTGAAGAATTAATTTAAATTAGGTCCTCAGGGTGTGCCCTAACCCAGTGTAACTAGTATATTTATAAGAAGAGGGAATTTGAACATAGCACACACAGAGGGAAGACAATGTGAAGACTCAGAGAGAAGTTGGCCATCAATAAACCAAGGTAGAAAGGCTTTGAACAGACCTTCTTACAAAGCCCTCTGTAGGAATCAACACTACAGAGACCTTCGTCTTGTGCTTCTAGCCTCCAGAACTATGAGAAAATAAATTTCTGTTGTTTAAGTCACCCAATCTGTTACTTTGTTACAGTAACCCTGGAAAACTTATACAGATGAAATCCAGCATTTCCCAGGGCTCCTTTTCCTCCTGTATATGTACAATAAGTATCTCAGAATTCCCATCAGAATCCCTAAGTTTCATTTGGGTTGGAACAGTTTTAAGACATGTGCCATCCTATAAGTGCATTACTGTGGTGATCAGAGGTTTAAATGTGCTCATTGCTTTAGCCAAGTCCTAAGCTCCACTTCTACTGAAGCCTAGTGACCCAGTACCAAAAGAGCTTGAATGGAATATGATGCTATTTAAAATGAGGGAGATAGGACTGGATACCATATGTCGTCTCTGTTCTTTGACCTACAACTTTTCTTCTCACTAACTGAAGGAAACACTGACATGTGTGTTCAAAGGAACCATATGAGCTTTTTATTATGCCATCTTTGTTATAGTGAAAAATTAGAATCAATCTCAATGTCTGCCAGTAAAATAATGACTGGTTAATCTGTGCCAACCAAGGTCCGTCTAGTCAAGGCAATGGTTTTTCCCGTGGTCATGTATGGATGTGAGAGTTGGACTGTGAAGAAGGCTGACTGCCGAAGAATCGATGCTTTTGAACTGTGGTGTTGGAGAAGACTCTTGAGAGTCCCTTATACTGCAAGGAGATCCAACCAGTCCATTCTAGAGGAGATCAATCCTGGATGTTCATTGGAGGGACTGATGCTAAAGCTGAAACTGCAATACTTTGGCCACCTCATGCGACGAGTTGACTCACTGGAAAAGACTCTGATGCTGGGAAAGGTTGGGGGCGGGAGGAGAAGGGGACGACGGAGAATGAGATGGCTGGATGGCATCACCGACTCTGTGGACATGAGTTTGAGTGTACTCCGGGAGTTGGTGATGGACAGGGAGGCCTGGCGTGCTGTGATTCATGGGGTCGCGGAGAGTCGGACACGACTGAGCGACTGAACTGAACTGAACTGAATCTGTGATAAAAGCATAGAATGGATTAACATGCCTTCTATGCTAATGTTTAAAAGAATGAATTATATATACATGGTTTGAAATGGAAAGATCTGCATGACCAAAGTGGGAAATGGGAGTTCTGAACAATATCTAGAGAATGATAAAAGTTACCCAAAAAAGTAAAAAAATCTCATTCTTGTGTGGACATAAAAGGCTTTCCAGGTGGCCCAGTGGTAAAGAAATCGCACAAAATATAGGAGATATAAGAGGTATAGGTTTGATTCCTCACTCAGGAAGATCCCCTGTAGAAGGAAATGGCAACCCACTCCAGTATTCTTGCCTGGAAAATTCCATAGACAGAGGAGCCTGGTAGGCTACAGTCCATGGGGTTGCAAAGAGTCGGACACAACTGAAGTGACTTAGTATGCATACACGTGGACATATAAATGTGTATATGAATTTTTTAAAAGGCTAGGAGGACACTTACCTAACTGGCAACAGTGGTTATGTCAGAGAAATAGTGGAAGATAGGATTAGGAGGATTAATTATGAAAATTTTGTTTATTTGTGGTTTTTCCTATTTATGAGTATGCATGCAAGTAATTAGTATTTACAGAACTAAAAAAGTGAATAAGTGCTTAGTATCATAACTGAAATATAGTGAGCACTTAGTAAATGTTAGTAGTTATTATTAAGAACAAGTGAGACTTTTCAAGTCAGATTCCTCCAGATGCATGTAAATTAGACTAGGGAAACCTGTGGTCTTGGCACAGTGGGCCAGGTGCTTGGCAAGAGGGCCAGGCAACAAGATGACATATACATGTTACATGTACATGTAAAGATTTAAGTGTACAAATGTAGAAAGTCACTCACCATGCTGGTACCTGTGATTACAATTGGGAGCTCATGGACTCCAGAAGGGATGAAGTTGCCCTCCATTTTAATTTCACCTATTATGTTCTTTTAACTTTTCATTAGCATGCATTGTTTTGGTACTATTTGAAGTAATAAAAATTATACTTATGTAATCTCCAGTTTGCTTCTATAATCTATATCCTCATTTGCTTAAAAACTTATCCCAGCAAGGAAGAGCAATTTGCAAAAGCATTAATTGGAGCCCTGTTTGTGTTCTTGGATTCTGGGCTATTGAGTGAGAATGAGGATTGTTTGTCAAAGCAGGACCAGCTGGGATTCTCTGGCTGACTCCCAGGCGCAACTGTGAAGACACGGATCCTGGGTGCTCTCCCACCTCGTCAGGAGCAGCGCTTCTCCTGTCTGCTCTTGGCACCCTGCAGCATCCTGTGCCCCGCTAAGGTGTTAACTGACAACTGACAGATTTTACTAAGAGCCTACTCTTCTCAGTAGTATTTTCATTTTAAAAGTTAACTTCAAAACTAAAAAAAAAAAAAAGAAGGAAAGAAAAAACTTCTAAGATTCAAGGCATAAAGTTTCTTCATGATAAAATAGCCCAAAAATATGATCACCACTCTCCCATCCTTGAAGCAAATAAATTGTCTCTTGACCCTTGAATCTCCTTTAGTTACCATCCAGTGTTTATCAGTTTTTATGCAAAATTTTCAATAGAACAAGTCCTTGTCTCTTCTGCTAACTTCCAGATTACTACAGTGTAATCTGGCTTCTTCTTTTCTCCTGAAACTGCTTTTTAAGGTCACTGTCATTAAGATCTAATCACCAATCCAAGGGACTTAAATTTAATTCAGTACTCTCTAGGAGAGTGATGCTGTGGCACTTTTCATAATTTTTAATTTGTTTGTTTCTCTACCTTGATGAGGAGCTTCTCTTTGTCTTAATCTTGCCTCATCCATCCTCATATCATAGCTGTCTTTTACAATGCTTAGCCCGTGATCATGCTGATCACAGATATACACTTACTCCCTATATCCATTGAAAGATTCGATGATTTGGAAGGCCTAGTGCTGGTCACACAGTAGGAGAGAATAAAATATACGCAAAAGCATGCCAGGCAGTGAGAGTATTAGACTGGGGGAGGTATCTTATCTGGTTAATTCTTTAAGCAGTCCTTCAGTGATGCCATATGCCCACTCTTCAGATTGGCTCTGATTATAAGAATTAGAATTCTGAAGGTATAACTTGGTGCCAGGACCGGAATGATGTTTGGTTGAAAGAGAGGAGTGGCATCTCCATCATGACACTGGGTAAAGTGTGGGAATAAGAAGACGAGGGAGTCATCCTAATATTAAAGCAAGAATGTAATTCCAGTGCCCAAGGTTTAAGTCATACATTATCTTAAAAAAATAATTTATTTAGCTGTGCTGTGAATTAGTTGAGGCATGTGGGATCTAGATCCTTGACTAGGGATCAGAACCCAGGCACCCTACATTGAAGTGCAGAGTCTTACTGGAATACCAGTATGTATGCATGCTAAATCACTTCAGACATGTCCGATTCTTTGTGATCCTGGGTGTTCATTGGAAGGACTGATGCTAAAGCTGAAACTCCAATACTTTGGCCACCTCATGCGATGAGTTGACTCACTGGAAAAGACTCTGATGCTAGGAGGGATTGGGGGTGGGAGGAGACGGGGACGACAGAGATTGAGATGGCTGGATGGCATCACCGACTCGATGGAAATGAGTTTGAGTGAACTCTGGGAGTTGGTGATGGACAGGGAGGCCTGGAGTGCTGTGATTCATGGGGTCGCAAAGAGTCAGACACGACTGAGCGACTGAACTGAACTGGACTGTACCCTGCCAGGCTCCTCTGGGATTCTCCAGGCAAGAATACTGGAGTAGGTTGCTATGCCCTCCTCCAGATGATCTTCCCAATCCAGGGATCTAACCCACATCTCTATGTCTCCTGAATTGGCAGGTGGGATCTTTACTACTAGCACCACCTGGGAAATCCTATGAAAGTCCCTAAATTATACATTGTTCTTATTCCTAAACCCCAACAACACAGACCAGGCAACTTCCATACTGCAAATGGAATTGGAGATGGCTTTTAGTCACTTTTAATGACATCAAGCAAGTCCTGAGCTCTGCTGAAGAGATAGGTACAGGATCTCAGTTTTGAATGTGAATTTTCAAAATGCTGTGGTGAAAAAAATACTTCTGATCATGATCCCACCTCTCACACATCTCCTACATTTACTGCCCCAGGTTCTTTTTGCTTTAGTCTTATTGTGGTGCACACCATGTTTTGGCGAGTGCTAGTGAAGGATAAAGAGAAATAGATGTCTTTCTAGAACTCTCTTGCTTTTTGATGATCCAGCAGATGTTGGCAATTTGATCTCTGGTTCCTCTGCCTTTTCTAAAACAACCTGGAATATCTGGAAGTTCATGGTTCACATATTGCTGAAGCCTGGTTTGGAGAATTTTAAGCATTACTTTACTAGCGTGTGAGATGAGTGCAATTGTGTGGTAGTTTGAACATTCTTTGGCATTGCCTTTCTTTGGGACTGGAATGAAAATGGACCTTTTCCAGTCCCGTGGCCACTGCTGAGTTTTCCAAATTTGCTGGCATATTGAGTGCAGCACTTTCACAGCATCATCTTTCAGGATTTGAAATAGCTCAACTGGAATTCCAACACCTCCACTAGCTTTGTTCATAGTGATGCTTCCTAAGGTTCACTTGACTTCACATTCCAGGATGTCTGGCTCTAGGTGAGTGATCACACCATCATGGTTATTTGGGTTGTGAAGATTATTTTTGTAGAGTTCTTCTGTGTATTCTTGCCACCTCCTCTTAATATCTTCTGCTTCTGTTAGGTACATATATTTTCTGTCCTTTATCGAGCCCATCTTTGCATGAAATGTCCCCTTGGTATCTCTAATTTTCTTGAAGAGATCTCTATTATTTCCTATTCTGTTGTTTTCCTCTATTTCTTTGCATTGATCACTGAGGAAGGCTTTCTTATCTCTCCTTGCTATTCTTTGGAACTCTGCATTCAGATGCTTATATCTTTCCTTTTCTCATTTTCCTTTCGCTGCTGTTCTTTTCACAGCTGTTTGTAAGGCCTCCTCAGACAGCGATTTTGCTTTTTTGCATTTCTTTTCCATGGGGATGGTCTTAGTCACTGTCTCCTGTACAATGTCACTAATCTCCACCCATAGTTCATCAGGCACTCTGTCTATCAGATCAGTCCCTTAAATCTATTTCTTACTTCCACTGTATAATCATAAGGGATTTGATTTAAGTCATACCTGAATGGTCTAGTGGTTTTCCCTACTTTCTTCAATTTAAGTCTGAATTTGGCAATAAAGAGTTCATGATCTGAGCCACAGTCAGCTCCTGGTCTTGCTTTTGCTGACTGTATAGAGATTCTCCATCTTTGGCTGCAAAGAATATAATCAATCTGATTTTGGTGTTGACCATCTGGTGATGTCCATGTGTAGAGTCTTCTCTTGTGTTGTTGGAAGAGGGTGTTTGCTATGACTAGTGTGTTCTCTTGGCAAAACTCTTTTAGACTTTGCCCTGCTCATTCTGTACTCCAAGGCCAAATTTGCTGTTACTCCAGGTGTTTCTTGACTTCCTATTTTTGCATTCCAGTCTCCTATAATGAAAAGGACATCTTTTTTGGGTGTTAGTTCTAAAAGGTCTTGTAGGTCTTCATAGATCTGTTCAACTTCAGCTTCTTCAGTCTTACTCATTGGGCATAGACTTGGATTACCATGATATTGAATAGTTTGCCGCAGAAATGAACAGAGATCATTCTGTCGTTTTGGAGATTGCATCTAAGTACTGCATTTCAGACTCTTTTGTTGACTATGATGGCTACTCCATTTCTTCTAAGGGATTCCTGCCCACAGTAGTAGATATAATGGTCATCTGAATTAAGTTCACTCATTCCAGTCCATTTTAGTTCACTGATTCCTAGAATGTCGACATTCACTCTTGCCATCTCCTGTTTGACCACTTCCAGTTTGCCTTAATTCATGGACCTGACATTCCAGGTTCCTATGCAATATTGCTCTTTACAGCATTGGACCTTGCTTCTACCACCAGTCCCATCCACAACTGGGTGTTGTTTCTGCTTTGGCTTCATCCTTTCATTCTTTCTGGAATTATTTCTCCATTGATCTCCAATAGCATATTGGGCACCTATTGACCTGGGGAGTTCATCTTTCAGTGTCCTACCTTTTTGCCTTTTCATACTGTTCATGGGGCTCTCAAGGCAAGAATACTGAATGGTTTTGCCGTTCCCTCCTCCAGTGGACCACGTTCTTTCAGACCTCTCCACCATGACCCATCCATCTTGGATGGATCCACATGGCATGGCTTAGTTTCATTGAGTTAGACAAGGCGTGGTCTGTGTGATCAGATTGGCTAGTTGTCTGTGATTGTGGTTTCATTCAGTCTGCCCTCTGATGCCCTTTCTTGGTGCCCACCGTCTTACTTGGTTTCTCTTATCTTGGACATGGGGTATCTCCTCACAGCTGCCGCTCCTGAACTTGGACGTGGGGAATCTCCTCTCGGGTGCTCCTGTGCCACCCAGCACAGCTGCCGCTTCTGCAGAAAATTCTGGAAAGAGATGGGAATACCAGACCACCTGACCTGCCTCTTGAGAAACCTGTATGCAGGTCAGGAAACAAGAGTCAGAACTGGACCTGGAACAACAGACTGGTTCCAAATAGGAAAAGGAGTACATCAAGGTTGTATATTGTCACCCTGCTTATTTAACTTATATGCAGAGTACATCATGAGGAATGCTGGGCTGGAAGAAGCACAAGCTGGAGTCAAGATTGCCAAGAGAAATATCAATAACCTCAGATATGCAGATGACACCACCCTTATGACATAAAGTGAAGAAGAACTAAAGAGCTTTTTGGTAAAAGTGAAAGAGGAGAGTGAAAAAGTTGGCTTAAATCTCAACATCAGAAAACTAAGATCATGGCATCTGGTCCCATCACTTCATGGCAAATAGATGGGGAAACAGTGGGTGACTTTATTTTCTTGGGCTCCAAAATCACTGCAGATGGTGAATGCAGCGATGAAATTAAAAGACGCTTGCTCCTTGGAAGGAAAGTTATGACCAACCTAGATAGCATATTAAAAAACAGAGACATTACTTTGTCAACAAAGATCCATTTAGTCAAGGTTATGTTTTTTCCAGTTATCATGTATGGATGTGAGAGTTAGACTATAAAGAAAGCTGAGTGCCAAAGAACTGATTCTTTTGAACTGTGGTGTTGGAGAAGACTCGTGAGAGTCCCTTGGACTGCAAGGAGATCCAACCAGTCCATCCTAAAGGAGATCAGTCCTGGGTGTTCATTGGAAGGACTGATGTTGAAGCTGAAACTCCAAGACTTTGGCCACCTGATGCAAAGAGTTGACTCATTGGAAAAGACTCTGAAGCTGGGAGGGATTGGGGGCAGGAGGAGAAGGGGAAGACAGAGGATGAGATAGTTGGATGGCATCACTGACTCAATGGATATGAATTTGGGTGGACTCCGGGAGTTGGTGATGGACAGGGAGGCCTGACGTGCTCCGGTTCATGGGGTCGCAAAGAGTAAAACACGACTGAGCGATTGAACTTAAATGTACTGAAGCTAGGGATAATGAGAAGGTGGGAGGGGAGGACTTCACTAGGTCTGTAGACAGGTGATAAATATGCTAAGATACACTGAGTGACTTTCCTTCCCCAGACCATGTCTGAAGTTAGACAGAATAATTGTAAATTCAGCCTGCTCTGACTGTAACATAAATTATACCATTGTGATAGAAATGTGTCCTAAGATCAATGTCTTCCACTTCTAAACCAAACATCTTCGTTGTGCCTCTGTGTTTGTTTTGACCTTAGAAGCTGACTCCTTTACCAAACAGTAGGAGACCATTATCTGGTGATAATGTATTTTGATTCCATTGTTGTTATCTTAAAACTTGTTTCTTCTGAGTTCAACCTTCTGGTATGTTTATTTGATGACGTGTTTAAAAATTTTTGTTAGTTATATTAAAATGACAGACAGTTTATATTATCATAAACCACAATCTTCAAGGCTGATAACAAACTCTGGTCTCGGTCTTGGCTACTGTATTCTTTAAAGCTCTTAGTTGCTTTTGAAATGCTGGCATAGTTGTCAATCATTCTCTGTTATGCTTATAGTTTGTGTGAGTAAGCCATTTGTTAAATTGCCACCTCCTAGATTCAAAGAACACTTTCTGAATGCTTTCAGATAGAATGCTACCTTATGCTGTAAAATACTGGAAATCTTGCAAGGAGGAGAGATACCTGAGAGAAACAACAAATTACAGAAGAGAAAAGTAACAAAATACTTTTCTCCATTCTCTATTAAACTTTTGATAAGAACTGAGAACAGCACTTAATCCCTCTCTCTCCTATGAGTGTTTTTGTTACTCCTTTGACTAGTAAAGCTCTTTGGGGTCAGGAAACAGATACTCCATTGGTAGCCTTGGGATTATAAAGAAATGACCACACTAAGATGGTGATTCATTGTGGTGACCCCAGAATAAAAAAAAAAAAAAAACACCTCTTCAGATTTTCAACATTTTCTACCATCCTTTCTATCTTTCTGATAGATCCTACTCTTCTCTAAGGCCAGAATACTGATATGATTTTACAGTTCTCCTTCCACTTGGTGTTTAGAAAAAGGAATTGGTATCTTTTTCAAAAAGAGGCCAGCATTTTTTTTATAGGATTCAGGAGAGGTTTGCTAATAGAAGACTATTATTGGAATTTATTGGATAATTGAAAAAACAAGAGATATGTGACTACATTTGTATGTCAAGCTTGTAAAGTGGGTCATATTACTTGCATATGGACGTTGCCATGCTTCCCATGTATTCATTATGAATACATAGTAGTCTTTTAATTTTTTTTTAAATTTCATTAATTGGTAGATATTATGTAGGAGTTTGGGAAATTATTCATTATCAAAAAGAAACTCCCACTCTGAAAAAGAATTACTAAATTGAAGGGGGGAAAATAAAAGAAACTCTCGGGCTTTGTATGAGCTTACCTGCTTGTTCCTACTGATCAGAATTCTTAACAAACATCAAAAGAGGCTGTGCTTAGATCCAGGGACGGTCACTAAGAAAAGGTCTAGAGTGCATTTCACACCAGGGGAAGGAAAAAATCCTTTCTGAAACAATCGGTGGGAACTTTCTAGTCTTCCAAGCCCTTGGAAGAATAAAAAGAGATGTCAGGTTGCCCAGGTGTATTAGATTTTTAGGAGTGCCATAACCAAACACCACAGACTGGGTGGCTCAAACAACAGAAATTTATTTCTCACAGTTGTGGAAGCTAGAAGTCTAAGATCAACGCATTTACCAGGTTGGTTTCTTCTGAGGCCTCTCTTCTTGGCTTGCAGGATCATCTCAATGTGTCCATAATGGTCACTCCTCATTCTGTGCTGACTTATCATCTCTTTTCTTAAGAACACCAGATGTATTGAGATAGGAACCACCCATATGACCTGCCAGGCTCCTCTGTCCATGGGATTCTCCAGGCAAGAATACTGGAGTGCGTTGCCTTTTCCTACTCCAGGGGATCATCCCGACCCAGGGATCGAGTCCACATCTCTTATGTCTCCTGCATCTCGCATGTCTGCTGCATTGGCAGTCAGATTCTTTACCACCTAGGAAGCCTATGAATAAAGAAGGGGGCACACATTGCAGCTTGTAACATCAGATGAGTCTAAGAGGGATCTCTGAGATTGGCTGCAGCAAGATATTTGGGTTCCTAGCTTTTCTTCCTCTTTGGATTTGGTGCTATGGTGTCAGCTCCTCACAGCCCTCAAGTCCCTGAAATTCTAGCTCCTGTGGTGTTGGGGCAGGGGATTCAGCTCCTGATGAGTGTTGAAGGAAGAAGGGAATGACTAGAGGTATAAGGAAGTTGCTCTTGTGTGAGGCAGATTCAAGCAACCAGAGTTGGATTGGAAATCAGTTTCAACATAGAAACCTCTTTCTAAGTCATGATCAGTTTCTTTCATACTATCAGTTTTCAATTTCAGAAATGGGTTTAAAATGGTTCTCTTTGCCAGGCTGAGTATTTGCCACCAATAATGTGGTATATTTGTTTGCAAACAATAGAAAAAGAGAAATAAATTATAACTTATTCACACAGAGAGTCTTCCAGTAAACCATTTCTCCCCCTCAGGGCCTATCAGTGCTTCTTAAATATGCTTTGATTGATTAGCTTTTGGTTCAGTGAATTTTACAGAACACCTTCAGGCTTCTTCAGGCTGTGCCTAAATGTTTCTTGAGAAGGGTTGAATTAAATAAAACACAGACCTGACTCTGTATGTTTCTTGTTGTTGTGTTTTCTGATGGCCGTGATTGGGATCAACTAGATTGAGTTGAGACATAATTGACACATCAGATTCGCGAATTCAGGCAAGAATCCTTACAAGAAAATGATTACACATTTTTCCTTAATAGAAACAGCTGGTATCAGTGATGCGGATAGCTGAAGTTTTATTTGGATGACAGCAGTTGGTATAACAACTCTCCTGCTGCTTACATTTAAAATATCCCCACAGACACATGGCTCTGAAAGGATAGCAAGCCTTGAGTCTTCCAGTGTGGGATTTAAACCCTAGCTTGGCCTGAGACTCTACAAGAGGTAGGAGCAACGTGAAAGCTGCCCTTCCTGGGTTGCACCTGGCAAGTCTGAATCTTTTTTTCTTCATCGAATCCTCCCATGATTTATTCATTTCTATGTGGACCTTATTTTAAATTACTATGATCCCTGTCTTTCATTTTTCCTGAAGGAAGAATAAGAAAAAAAAAATGAAATGAAGGCTTTTTCAGTTCAGTTCAGTTCAGTTCAGTCGCTCAGTCGTGTCCGACTCTCCGCGACCCCATGAATCACAGCACGCCAGGCCTCCCTGTCCATCACCAACTCCCGGAGTACACTCAAACTCATGTCCACAGAGTCGGTGATGCCATCCAGCCATCTCATTCTCCGTCGTCCCCTTCTCCTCCCGCCCCCAACCTTTCCCAGCATCAGAGTCTTTTCCAGTGAGTCAACTCGTCGCATGAGGTGGCCAAAGTATTGCAGTTTCAGCTTTAGCATCAGTCCCTCCAATGGACATCCAGGATTGACCTCCTTTAGAATGGACTGGTTGGATCTCCTCGCAGTATAAGGGACTCTCAAGAGTCTTCTCCAACACCACAGTTCAAAAGCATCGATTCTTCGGCGATCAGCTTTCTTCACAGTCCAACTCTCACATCCATACATGACCACGGGAAAAACCATTGCCTTGACTAGACGGACCTTGGTTGGCAAAGTAATGTCTCTGCTTTTTAATATATTATCAAGGTTGGTCATAACTTTCCTTCCAAGAAGGCTTTTTAGTCTTACTAAAAAGTATTTATTAAAATATTGAATATTTTCAATTTAGTTTAACCAAAAATTCTCTTCTTAAGTTTCTTGGGGAAATGAATTTTTACAAGGGATGGAGTGAAACGCAAGCCAGAATAAGAGCTTAAGGTATTAGAAAATAAAGCACATTGCCTCCTGGATTCTTTATGGACTTCTCCAAGCAGGAGAGACTTAATCATGATAATGCAATAACTACAATTTTTGTCTACTTGCAATCTGCTAGGTATTTTGCATATATTATTTAAGTTAATTCTTACAAATTTCTATGGGGCTTATTCTTAGCTTTAATTTCATATTTAGAAAACTGAGGATAAGAGAGGTCAAATAACTTCCCTATGATTACAGAAAGCTAATGCAGTGAAGCAAGAAGCTTGAACTCAGTCTGGCTCCAAAGTTGCTGCTTTTAATCATACTCCTAATATAATAATTGTACTATAAAGCCACAGGTTGTGTCTAAAATAGCCCCCTCTCTATATCAACTTTAACTAATCTAAGTTTAATCTAATTATTCTCAGCTTTGGTTTCTAAAGAAATAAGAACCAAGGAGCTATTCCCTTCCTTTGCCTGCTTTCCTCCATGCTATTCGGCTTCATACTCTGTATAACTTGCCAGTTCTTGCTTCATACCTTATTATATTGAAGGAGGAGGAAACTGAGCCAAAACTGAGGCTTAGAAACATGTATTAAGAGCCTGATGTGCTTTAGCATTCATTGATACTTTCATTTGATAAGTATAGCCACTTAAAGCAACTAATTTGAATAGATCTTAATTATAAATATTTATTCCCTTAAGTAGCTATTCCTTTCCTGGTTTTTAAAAGTTATCATCTAATCTATCTCAGGCAGGTATTTCACAAGGAAAATAAGATATGTCCAGATGTATCTTTATTATAAAGCATGACTTTGGTGCATCTTAGAAGGTCCTCCACACCCAGGTTTCCTGAAGGTGTGATGGAAAATAGCACTAGATTATGAACTGGATTACAAGGCAATAAATTGGGAATTTAGCAACAGGTTTGTAAATCCAAATTTGTATGTATAGTAAAAGGGCTAAAGCCATGAAAATTTTTAACTCAAAGACAGAGACTGTGATACTCAATTATAATGTTTTCAAATAGCAACATTTCAATTGACTAGAAAGCTGTGAGTTGGAGTGCTTGTTCATTGAATCTTTTGGAAAATTTGAGATTATGTATTGTACTCAGTGTGATGAAGTTACTGTGAAACTCCCTGACGCTTTTCTCTTACAATCTGTATCTTGGAATATGCCAAGTTCATTCTTTGAATCGCAGGGACTATATAGAATTTTAAAATATGTAAATAATACCAGTTTTCAACAGAATTGTGCAAATGGAACTTGCACAGTGCACCTGTCCTCAACGTTTATTCCTTTCTTTCAAGTGTATTTCCCACTCTCAGTTGAAAACAAGTGGCTATAGCAAAAGAAGTAAGGTGCTTGTAATACTACGGTAATTGGTGGTGGTATTACTAGTGTTTCACATTAGTTTTAAGTGACAATAGCTCATAAAGTTATCCTTCTTAAGTATATTTGTTTTTAATATGAACTGTATCCTAGAAGCTGAAGGCATACCCAGAACCTTTTAAATCTTCATAGTAACTACGTACTTTCCACAGTCACCCCTCCATCACTTACTTCTGTCCTGACTTGTGAAATAGTTTCTTTTTGATGAGGAACTGGGGGAAAGAAGTAATATCCTTCCATTGTTCTGCAAATATGAATGTAAGTTGAACTGTCAATTACTAGGTGAACTGTCCAAATTACTAGTGGACTTTAGCGAATTTAGGACTTTTGCTTGAAGCATTTGTGAGGTTCCTTTAGGTAACGGGAAGAAGTCCTGGACTATTGTTGGAGAAACTGCAGTGAAATCTTCTGCTTCTACTCACTATATGACTTTAAAATGGAATGTAATCTCTCCAAACCTTAATTCTTCATTTGTAAAATGGGAATAATGATGGGCACAAGACAATGTATGCTTATACTTGAGTAGTCTTGTGTTATAAGATGTTGGGTCATGTGCCTCCTCAGGGACAAGTCAATAAATACACCAAAGAGCAGTGTTTGGTGCATGAGGTTCAGAAGCCTGACTTTTTGATATAGGGAGAGTAGCTTCATATCTCAGAACAGTAATTCTGTTAACAAAACCACATGTATTTGTCAATGAAGAATGGTTCTGAATTGGTTCACAATGAGAAAAAAAAAACTCACAAGAGCAGGAGCATTGGCAGTCCATTCTCTCCTTAAAGGGTCAAGCCTTACAAAGAGAATTAAGTTTTAATGATCTTAAGTCCTAAGGATCTTGAGACCCAATATACAATGTGAATCTTTGATTTCTATATTCAGTAGCCACCCAGTCTCTTTATATTTGACTTTTTCTTGTTGAGCTATGATCAAGTATTTATTCAAGTTGTAGCCTTATCTCCAAGGCAAATAATCTATTTCTCTTTTTTTTTTTTCACATGATTCTGCCTAATTTTTTGTTGTTGTTGCTGTTGTTCAGTCGTTCAGTCATATCTGACTCTTTGTGACCCCATGGACTAAGCACACCAGACTCTCCTGTCCTTCACTATCTCCCAGAGTTTGCTCAAACTAATGTCCATTGAGTTGATGAGGCCATCCAACCATCTTGTTCTCTGTCATCTCCTTCTCCTGTCTTCAATCTTTCCCAGCATCAGTGCCTTTTCCAAATGAGTCAGCTCTTCACATAAGGTGGCCAAGGGATTGGACCTTCACCTTCAGCATCAGTCTTTCCAATGAATATTCAAGGTTCATTTCCTTTAGGCATGATTGGTTTTATCTCCTTTCAGTCCAAGGGACTCTCAAGAGTTTTCTTCAGCACCACAGTTCGAGAGTATCAATTCTTCAGCAGTCAGCCTTCTTTATGGTCCAACTCTCACATACATACATGACTACTGAAAAGAAACATTGCTTTGACTATACAGACCTTTGTCAGCAAAGTAACAGCTCTGCTTTTTAACATGCTGTCTAGGTTTGTCATAGTTTTTCTTTCAAGGAGCAAGTGTCTTTTAATTTCATTACTGCAGCCACCGTCCACAGGGATTTTGGAGCCCAAGACAATAAAGTCTGTTACTGTTTCCATTGTTTTGCCATCTATTTGCCATGAAGTGATGAGACCAGATGCCATGATCTTAGTTATTTGAATGTTGAGTTTTAAGTCAGCTTTTTTCACTCTCCTCTTTCACCTTCATTAAGAGGCTCCTTAGTTCCTCTTAGCTTTCTTCCATAAGGGTGGTATCATCTACATATCTGATGTTATTGATATTTCTTCAAACAGTCTTGATTCCAGCTTGTGCTTCATCCAGTCCAGAATTTTGCAGCAGCAGCATTCTGCATATAAGTTAAATAAGAAAGGTGGCAATATATAACCTAGGCATATTCCTTTCCCAATTTTGAACCAGTCTATTTTTCCATGTCTGGTTCTAACTGTTGCTTCTTGACCTGCACACAGGTTTCTCAGGAGGCAGGTAAGGTGGTCTGGTATTCACAACTCCTTATGAATTTTCCATAGTTTGTTGTGATCCACACAGTCAAAGGCTTTCACATAGTCAATGAAGCAATCTATTTTTACTTGAAAATAATTTCAAAGTTTAGTCCTCAGAAGTAATCCAACTTCTTTTTTCCAAATTCCTGATTCCATTTATGACAATGCCTACCCCACACTGTTATTATGATTGGTAATTTATATATAATCCAACAGAAATTGTTCCTAGTAACTTTCGGACATTCAACAAATGATGTTTGTAATTTGAATATGAATATCTTTTCTGATATAATTTATTATTTTATCTGTATATTTTTGTTGGTTATTGGCACCATAGCATACTAGATTTCATCCCAATTTTAAAAAGTTATTCTCACATTTTGCTAAGCAAACAAATCATTCTAAAAATTCCACTTTTTGAGCATCTAAACTAGATCTTCCAGATGCTCTTACACCTCTGACACATTTTTTGGACTATGATACATGATTTTTAATTAAAGAAAATACTCATTAGGACTTAAAGTATATATAGAACAACACTCATAAAATTTGGACATATCATAATGTCACTTTTCATTTGTATTACACTGAGATATTATTTAACTTATATGCAGAGTACATCATGAGAAACACTGAGCTGGAGGAAAAACAAGCTGAAATCAAGATTGCTGGGAGAAATATCAATAACCTCAGATATGCAGGTGACACCACCCTTATGGCAGAAAGTGAAGAATAACTAAAGAGCCTCTTGATGAAAGTAAAAGAGGAGAGTGAAAAAGTTGGCTTAAAGCTCAACATTCAGAAAACTAAGATCATGGCATCTGGTCCCATCACGTCATGGCAAGTAGATGGGTAAACAGTAGAAATAGTGGCTGACTTTATTTTTCTGGGCTCCAAAATCACTGCAGATGGTGATTGCAGCTGTGAAATTAAAAGACACTTACTCCTTGGAGGGAAAGCTATGACCAACCTAGACAGCATATTAAAAAGCAGAGGTCCGTTTAGTTAACGCTGTGGTTTTTCCAGTGGTCATGTATGGATGTGAGAGTTGGACTATAAAGAAAGCTCAGCTCCTAAGAATTGATGCTTTTGAACTGTGGTGTTGGAGAAGACTCTTGAGAGTCCCTTGGACTGCAAGGAGATCCAGCCAGTCCATCCTAAAGGAGATCAGTCCT
This sequence comes from Moschus berezovskii, assembly GCF_049115385.1. Classification (NCBI taxonomy): domain Eukaryota; kingdom Metazoa; phylum Chordata; class Mammalia; order Artiodactyla; family Moschidae; genus Moschus; species Moschus berezovskii. Next base: position 88,923,712 of record NC_142461.1, on the reverse strand, counting down.
GGGTGTTCATTGGAAGGACTGATGTTGAAGCTGAAACGTCAATACTTTGGCCACCTGATGTGAAGAGCTGACTCATTTGAGAAGACCCTGATGCTGGGAAAGATTGAAGGCAGGAAGAGAAGGGGACGACAGAGGATGAGATGGTTGGATGGCATCAGCGACTCAGTGGACATGGATTTGGGTGGACTCCAGGAGTTGGTGATGGACAGGGAGGCCTGGCGTGCTGTGATTCATGGGGTTGCAAAGAGTCAGACACGACTGAGCAACTGAACTGAACTGAACTGAGATATAGTTACTCAGGTATGGCAGGTAGTAGTTACTACCTTTCTACTTGTATCATAGTTTGTTGTCAATGTAAATATTTTGCTTTTCATGTTCTCCTGTAGTTTCTGTAAAGATGGGGACAAAGTTTCACTCATCTTTGTATTTTCTAGGTACTTGATAAATTTATATTTAAAAAACAGGCAAAAGCAAAAAAAAAGAAAGAAAGAAAGAACCAAGTCCTAACATTAAGGAAGATGAGCTTGATTTCAAAATGCTACCTTTCTTCATCTTATTGTCTAAAACTGTCACATAAATTTATTAGCATAAAAGAGCACTACTATTCAAGATTGTATTCAGTAGGAACATTTCTTCCAGCTATATTTCTGATAAGATATATGTTAGAGGATTGGTAAAGCAGTTAGATGAAATCACTAACATTTCTGTCGATGTTTACCTCTTTTCTCAGTTGGTCCAAGTTAATTCTGTTAGTTTCTGTGACTTTGAATAAAATTCCATATTATGTCACTTTGTAATTGTCGTAACCAAAGGTCCTGTATAGGCTTAAGTATGGACTCTAGGATTTCCTAGACTCTCCCGAATTCTAATCAGACATATGTTGAAGTTTGTGTAGAAGAAAAAAAAAGCACAATCTTTTTGTCATAAACATGTATAATTACTTACCTTTTCCCTTTATCCTTATATTACCATGACATCTCTCAATTACAAATAAATTGTCCATAATAAGTGGACCTCTCTCAGTAGATTTCTCTGTATTTTCTATATTCTATATATGTTAAAGTGACTTTTAATGATGGAGAATCCACTTCAACATAAAGCAGCTATTTGGAGCCCAAACCAGTCTCTCCATAATCCCCATACCTTGGTTTCCTCTTTGAAGTCATGCAAATATAACATATTTTCTTATGTCTTTCTTAAAATGTCTTAAGAATAATATGTGACGTGTTATAGCAAGCATGGCAGAGGACCAAGTGATAACCCTTTTCCTGGGCTCTGCAGTTTCATAAAACATTATCACCCTGTTTGGATCCTTTTCATACAGTGATATGAAATGACATTTTCTTGTGTTTCCACATTTTCAGGTCAGTGACATTCCATATCCTAATTAGTGTTCTGTTGCAGTTGTGTGAATATTGACACACTGCCTTGATATTTTACTGATAATTCACTGAGAAAGATCTTCCTAAGATATTTAAGAGAGAACATTCCAGCCTCCCTCTTTATCTTCTTTTCAATTTCATTAAAATTTATAAATATTTTAACTGTAGCATTGTTAAAAACATGATTTATCAAAAGTCATTAAAGAGAGAGGGACTATGGTGGTTTAAAAACATGTCTCCAGAGTCTTTTTTTCATTTTTTTAAATTTATTTATTTTTATTGGAGGCTAATTATTTTACAACATTATATTGGTTGGTTTTGCCATACATTGACTTGAATCCACCCCGGGTGTACATGAGTTCCCCCTCCCGAACCTCCCTCCCACCTCCTTCTTCCACTTATCCTCCCTCTGGGTCATCCCTGCACACGAGCCCCGAGCATTCTGTAACATGCATCGACCCTGAACTGGCAATTCGTTTCACATATGATAATATACATGTTTCAATGCCATTCTCCCAAATCATCCCATCCTCACCCTCTCCCACAGAGTTCCAAAGACTGTTCTATACATCTGTGTCTCTTTTGCTGTCTCGAATACAGGGTTATCATCTGCATCTTTCTAAATTTCACATATATGCGTTAGTATATTGTATTGGTGTTTTTCTTTCTGGCTTACTTCAGAGCCTTTCTGAATAGGCTCTAGATTCATCCACCTCATTCGAACTGGTTCAAATGCATTCTTTTTAATGGCTGAGTAATACTCCATTGTGTATATGTACCAAAGCTTTCTTATCCATTCGTCTGCAGATGGACATCTAGGTTGCTTCCATGTCCTGGCTATTATAAACAGTGCTGCGATGAACATTGGAGTACATGTGTCTCTTTCAATTCTGGTTTCCTTGGTGTGTATGCCCAGGAGTGCAATTGCTGGATCATATGGCAGTTCTATTTCCAGTTTTTTGAGGAATCTCCACACTGTTGTCCATAGTGGCTGTACTAGTTTGCATTCCCACCAACAGTGTAAGAGGGTTCCCTTTTCTCCACACCCTCTCCAGCATTTATTGCATGTAGACTTTTGGATAGCAGCCATTCTGACTGGTGTGAAATGGTATCTCATTGCGGTTTTGATTTGCATTTCTCTGATTATGAGGGCTGTTGAGCATTTTTTCATGTGTTTGTTAGCCATCTCTATGTCTTCTTTGGAGAAATGTCTGTTTAGTTCTTTGGCCCATTTTTTGATGGGGTCATTTATTTTTCTGGAATTGAGCTGCAGGAGCTGCTTGTATATTTTGGAGATTAATCCTTTCTCAGTTGCTTCTTTTGCTATTATTTTCTCCCATTCTGAAGGCTGTCTTTTCACCCTACTTATAGTTTCCTTTGCTGTGCAGAAGCTTTTGATTTTAATTAGGTCCCATTTGTTTACTTTTGCTTTTATTTCCAATATTCTGGGAGGTGGGTCTTGGAGGATCCTGCTGTGATTTATGTCAGAGAGTGTTTTGCCTATGTTCTCCTCTAGGAGTTTTATAGAATCTGGTCTTACATTTAGCTCTCTAATCCATTTTGAGTTTATTTTGGTGTATGGTGTTAGGAAGTGTTCTAGTTTCATTCTTTTACACATGGCTGACCAGTTTTCCCAGCACCACTTGTTAAAGAGACTGTCTTTTCTCCATTTTATATTCTTGCCTCCTTTGTCAAAGATAAGGTGTCCATAGGTGCGTGGATTTATCTCTGGGCTTTCTATTTTCTTCCATTGATCTATATTTCTGTGTTTATGCCGGTACCATACTGTCTTCATGACTGTGGCTTTGTAGTAGAGCCTGAAGTCCGGCAGGTTAATTCCCCCAGTTCCATTCTTCTTCTTCAAGATTGCTTTGGCTATTCGAGGTTTTTTGTATTTCCATACAAATTGTGAGATTATTTGTTCTAGTTCTGTGAAAAATATCGTTGGTAGCTTGATAGGGATTGCATTGAATGTATAAATTACTTTGGGTAGTATACTCATTTTTAAAATATTTATTCTTCCAATCCATGAACACGGTATATTTCTCCATCTATTAGTGTCCTCTTTGATTACTTTCACTAGTGTTTTATAGTTTTCTATGTACAAGTCTTTTGTTTCCTTAGGTCAATATATTCCTAAGTATTTAATTCTTTTCGCTGCAACAGTGAATGGAATAGTTTCCTTAATTTCTCTTTCTATTTTCTCATTATTAGTGTATAGGAATGCAAGGGATTTCTGTGTGATGATTTTATATCCTGCAACTTCACTGTATTCATTGATTAGTTTTCTGGTAGAGTCTTTAGGGTTTTCTGTGTAGAGGATCATGTCATCAGCGAACAGTGAAAGTTTTACTTCTTCTTTTCCAATTTGTATTCCTTTTATGTCTTTTTCTGCTCTGATTGCTGTAGCCAAAACTTCCAGAACTATGTTGAATAGTAGTGGTGAGAGTGGGCACCCTTGTCTTGTTCCTGACTTTAGGGGAAATGCTTTCAGTTTTTCACCGTTGAGGATAATGTTTGCTGTCATATATAGCTTTTATTATGTTGAGATATGTCCCTTCTATTCCCACTTTCTGGAGGGTTTTTATTATAAATGGATGTTGAATTTTGTCGAAGGCTTTCTCTACATCTATTGAGGTAATCATATGGTTTTTATTTTTCAGTTTGTTAATGTGGTGTAATACATTGATTGATTTGTGGATATTGAAGAATCCTTGCATTCCTGGGATAAAGCCCACTTGGTCATGATGTATGATCTTCTTAATGTGTTGTTGTTTTCTGATTGCTAGAATTTTGTTAAGGATTTTTGCATCTATATTCATCAGTGATATTGGCCTGTAGTTTTCTTTTTTTGTGGGATCTTTACCAGGTTTTGGGATTAGGGTGACGGTGGCCTTATAGAATCAGTTTGGAAGTTTCCCTTCCTCAGCAATTTTCTGGAAGAGTTTGAGTAGAATAGGTATTAGCTCAATAAAATTAGAAATGAAAATGGAGAGATCACAACTGACAACACAGAAATACAAAGGATTATTAGAGAATACTATCAGCAATTATATGGCAATAAAATGAATAACCTGGATGAAATGGACAAATTCCTAGAAAAGTACAACTTTCCAAAACTGAGCTAGAAAGAAATAGAAAATCTGAAAAGACCCATCACAAGCACGGAACTAGAGGCTGTAATCAGAAATCTTCCAGCAAACAAAAGCCCAGGTCCAGACGGCTTCACAGCTGAATTCTACCAAAAATTTAGAGAAGAGCTAACTCCAGAGTCTTTGATACCACTCTCATCAAGAGGTGGAGTCTGATTTCATTTCCTTTGAATGTAAGTAAAAAGCAGCAGAAGTGATGCTCCATGAATTCTCAGACTGAGTCCTAAATGCAGTGCTACTTCAGCCTGACTCTCTGCTGGGATATTTGCCCTTGGGATCCTAACACCATAGTGTGAGGAAGAAAGTGCTGATCACATAGAGAGGTATCATGTAGGTGTTCTGAGATAAAGCTCCTAGTTGAGGTCCTAGGCAGCAACCAGCATTAACCAGCAAAACATGAGGAGCCTTTGAGATGGTTCTGGCCCCAGGCTTCATCTGACTACAACCATATGAGAAACCCCAGTGAGAACTGACTAGCTGAAACAAATTGACACTCAGAATCCTGGGAAATGATACTGGTAAATTACTGTTGCTTTCATATGATGCCAAGTTTAAGATGGTTTGTTTTACCACCATAGATAACAAGAAATTAGTTCATGGCCACACTAGGGACTCCCATAGCCAAACATAAAATGTGAGGCATTGACTTTGAGTTGTGAGGAGTAACTTTCAGAGACTGAAGTTTGTTAGCAAAGTCAATATGGTATGGAGGAGTTTGTCAGTGAGAACTTAAACACACATGGGTAAGCAATTATTAAAAGCTGGAGGAAAGGAGACCCTTGTTATGTAGTTATGAGAAGTTTAGCAACACTATTGGTCATTGAAGTGTGGAAAGTAAATATATCTAATGACTGGATGATCTGCCTAAGGAAATTTCCAGACATAATGTTGAAGATTCAACCTGGTTTCTTCAGCTGCTTGTAATGAAATGAGAGAAGAACTAAAGAAATAAGAGCTTTAAAAAAAAGCTGTTAAATATAAAGAATCCAGGACTTGGGTTCAAAAATAAAACAGTTTCTCATTCCCAACCTCTCCAGATGGTAAACTATTCTCAAATTAGGAAATAGTTTTCAGGCAAAGATCAAATTCAGGGCACTGTCAGGAAAACATTTTGGTCTGAAAAATGACTTTAAAGCAGTTGAAGACTTAAAAAGTATTTAAGGTGGTGCCTCATATACTTTGCAGAAAAGAAACTCATCTGAGAATCTGAAGAGTAAGCCTCACATTTCCTCTCAATTAAAAATTAGGGCTTGTAAGAATTTTTAGGGCCTTATCCTACAGAAAATTGACTGGGAAGTGAAGGTAGAGAAGACTTTAACTTAAGCCTCTTTATGTTAACTGGGTATTTTTGTTTAATTAAATGAACCCTGAAAGATTCATTGAAAATCCATAAAAATTTTAAGATAATTGTATTAACAAAGCACTGACAGCTTGGACTAAAAGGGAAAGCAGCATGATGAAATGAAAAGTGGTATTGGTATGCCCAAATATCTATGGGAAGGAAACAAGCAGAGAAGATAATTCAACTATAGTCATGAGTCACATTTACACAAAAGGAAAGATGATTCAAAGGGAAAAACCAAGAATCATGGAGAATCATTGTCAGACACCAGAACTAAATCCTAATCAGTGACCTGGGAGTCTGTGCTTGTCTGAATTCCAGAATTTTAATGGACCAGTGACTATTGTATATCTTCTATTTTTCTTTTCCTTTCTTTCCTTTTTACCTCCCTATACAATTAGTTCATCTGGTAAAGAATCCATCTGCAAAGCAGAAGACCCTGGTTCAATTCCTGGGTCAGGAAGATCTGCTAGAGAGGGATAGGCTACCCACTCCCGTATTCTTGGGCTTCCCTTGTGGTTCAGCTGGTAAATAATCCACTTGCAGTGTGGGAGACCTGGGTTCAATCCCAGGGTTAGGAAGATCCCCTGGAGAAGGGAAAGGTTGCCAACCAGTTTTCTGACCTGGAGAATTCCGTGGAATATATAGTCCATGGTGTTGCAAAGAGTCAGACATGACTGAGTGCCTTTCACTTTCATACAAAAGCATCTGTGTTATGTCTCTCCCACCACTGTATTTTTAGTGTGTGGGAGGTAGACAATCCATTTCTTTAGTACACACATGCACACACAAATGTGCCCAATTGAAGAACCCCTGGCAACTGTATTTTTCCATGAAGATGTCTTAGACTGCCAGTGAAACCAGAGAAGTAGAAATAGCCAAAAATATTTATTAAATTATTGTTCCTCTACAGAAAAAAAGGTTGTTGATCCTTGGTCTAAAAATTGGCATACTACTAATGAAAAGAAAATTTAAATGGTTATATTAATATCAGACATAATATGTTTCAGGGAAAAGAATATTACCAGATATGATTAAAGTAATTTAATAATGAAAAATGGGTTAATTTATCAAGAGTACATAAAAATCCTAATGGAGTACGTATATAACAGTTTCAAAATGAATGAAATTTGCTAGAATTGCAAAGCAAAACAGACACATCTGCAATTAGTTGGAAATTTTTACTATATCTCTCAATATCTGATAGAATATATAGACAGAAAATTAGTGAAGATATTTAAAACGTGAACAGCACTATCAATCAACCTGATCTAAGATGTCAGTAACATTTATAGAACATCCCATTTCACAACATCAGAATAGGCATTTTTTTCAATGTGCAGAAAAAAATTTTTTTAAGTAGATATACCATGTTCTGGGTCATAAAACAAGTGTTAGTAACTGTTAAAAAAAATAAAAACTTTTTAGTACAAAATGGACTCTCCAATCACAATGGAATTAAATTATAAAATCAACAAAAGAATATCTGAAAAATCCTCTGAGAATTCAGAAACTAAATAACACACTTGTAAATAACCCACCAAAGTAGAGAAAAATCTAGAGGAAATTCAAAACTATTATAAACTGAATGAAAATGAAAACATGGCATATCAAAATTTGTGGAATGTAGATAAAAATGTACTTTGAGGAAATTTATATGACACCAAATTCTATAAGAAAAGAACAGTCTTAATTCAAGGACCTAAGCTTGTACCATAAAAAAACAAGAAAAAAAAAGATCAATTAAATCTTAAGTAAATATAAGAAAGACAATTTTAAAAAGATTCAAAATCAGTTAAATAGAAAACAAGACAAAAACAAAAGATTAAAAGCAGTAACATCCAACCTACACATGATGGGGCTACATGCGTCTGAGTAGAGAGGCTAGCTGCAGGACCAGCACAAAGGAAAGATTAAGCCCTGAGCCTTTGGAGTGGGAGCACTGACTCCAAGATCTTAGACTACCAGAGAACTAAGCCTGCTGCTGCAGCTGCTGCTGCTAAGTCACTTCAGTCGTGTCCGACTCTGTGTGACCCCATAGACGGAAGCCCACCAGGCTCCCCCATCCCTGGGATTCTCCAGGCAAGAACACTGGAGTGGGTTGCCATTTCCTTCTCCAATGTGTGAAAGTGAAAAGTGAAAGTGAAGTCGCTCAGTCATGTCTGACCCATAGCGACCCCACGGACTGCAGCCTACCAGGCTCCTCCATCCATGGGATTTTCTAGGCAAGAGTACTGGAGCGGGTGTATCAAATAGTGAAAACTCACACAAAGGGAACCATTGGAATACAAGACCCGGCTTCCCCAACCACCAGTAGCACCCTGTGCAGGATGCATCATCTAAACAGCAAACAAAACAAAAATACAAACCCAATCATCAGCAGACAGGATCAGCAACTCACTCGGCCTTGCCCATCAGAGGAAAAACAAACAAACAAAAACTCAGCACAAATCTCACCCTATACAAAGCTTACACAAACCGCTGGACCAACCTTGGGAGGGAAGAAAACAAAAGGAAGAAAGAATCCAACCTTGAAGGCTGGCAGAAAGAGACCTAAAGCACAATAAGTTAAAAAAGAAAAAAAAGAAGATTCAGGGAAATACTACACAAATGAAGGAATGAACTAGAAACACAGAAGTCCAAATAAATGAAGAGGAAATAGGCAAACTACCTGAAAAAGAATTCATACTAATGATAGTAAAGATGATCAAAAACCTTGAAGACAAAATGGAGAAAATGTAAGACTCAATTAACAAAGACCTAGAAGAAATAAAGAATAAACATATGGAGAAAACACAATTACTGAAATCAAAAATACTCTAGAGATAGCATATTAGGAACAGGAATCAATGGCATAATATCTGAAGCAGAAGAACGAATCAGAGATCTGGAAGATAAAATGGTGGAAATAACTTCTGAAGAGCAGAATAAAGTAAAAAGAATGAAAAGAACTTAGGACAGTCACAGAGACCTCTGGGACAATATCAAATGCAACAGCATTCGAATTATAGGGGTCCCTGAAGAAGAAGAGAAAAAGAAGGGGTGTGAGAAAACTCTTGAAGAGATTATAGTTGAAAATCTCCCCAACATGGTAAAGGAAATAGTCAATCAAGTCCAAGAGGCACAAAGAGTCCCATGCAGGATAAACCCAAGCAGAAACTTGCCAAGACACATACTAATCAAATTAATAAAGACTAAACACAAAGAAAGAATATTAAAAGCAGCAAGGGGCAAACAACAAGTAACATACATCAAACGTATGCAGATGACACCAACCTTATGGCAGAAAGTAAAGAAGAACTAAAGAGACTTGATGAAAGAGGAGAGTGAAAAAGGTGGCTTAAAGCTCTGCATTCAGAAAACTAAGATCATGGCATCTGGTCCCATCAGTTCAGTTCAGTTCAGTCACTCAGTCATGTCCGACTCTTTGTGACCCCATGAACCAAAGCATACCAGGCCTCACTGTCCATCACCAACTCCCAGAGCCCACCCAAACCCATGTCCATTGAGTCGGTGATGCCATCCAACCATCTCATCCTCTGTCATCCCCTTCTTCTCCTGCTCTCAATCTTTCCCAGCATCAGGGTCTTTTCCAATGAGTCAGCTCTTTGCATCAGGTGACAAGAGTATTGGAGTTTCAGCTTCAACATAATTTGATTTTTTTAATTTATTTATTTTAATTTGAGGATAATTACTTTATAATATTGTAATGGCTTTTGACATACATCAACATGAATTGGACATAGCCATACATATGTCCCCTCCCTCCTGAATCTCTAACCCATTTATAGGGGACATATATAGGTCCCCTCCCTCCTGAATCTCCATCCAATTTAAAATTGGGGAATTTTAAAAATTCTTAAATAGAACACAAAAGCATGAACTATTAAAGTATAAAATCAATAAGTTGCTTTTTAGCAAAAGTAAAACTTTTATTCTTCTAAAGCCACTGTTAAGAACAGGCAGCTGACTAAAATAAAATACTTGCAAATCATGTATCTGGCAAAGGACTTGTATGTAGAATTTGCAAACAATTCTTATAAGACAACAAATAGCCCCACTGAAAATGGACAAAATAGTTGAATAGCTATTTCACTGAAAGAAAATATGCATATAGGAGATAAGCGCATGAACAAATGTTCTACACCAATTGAAATTAAGGAGTGCAAATTAAATCCCAATGAAATATTCCTTAATACCAACTGGAATGGCTAAATTTTTAAAAAATACTGATCATATTAAGTGTTGGCACCATTGTGCTGCTAGAAAGCTCATACACATCTTTTGGAATATAAAATAGTATAACCACTTTAGAAAACATATTGACAGTTTAAAAAAAAAAACTGTAAGCTTACACCTACTATACAACCCATTCATTCTACTCCTAGGTATTTACCCAAAATAAATATAAGCTAATATCCACACAGAGACTTTTTTTCTCATTGTTTATAGCAACTTTATTTATAATAATTAACACTGGAAATAACCAATATATTCATCAACAAGTGAGTGGTTAAACAAATTATGGAATACTGTGAAACACTATGTGTACGGCCATTTTTTAAACAGATAGCTAGTGGGAACCTACTGTATAATGCAGGGAGCTCACCTCGGTGCTCTTGGAGACCTAGATGGGTAGGATGGGAGTGGGGTGGGAGGAAGATCCGAGAGAGGGAGGGGATGCATATTAACATATAGCTGATTCACTTCACTGTACAGCAGAAATTGATACCACACTGTAAAGCAACTATACCCCAATTTAGAAAATAAGAACTGTTATTACATGCAGTAACATAACTGTGTTGAGTGAAAGAAGCAAAACACAGAAGAGTAAATATTCTATGATTCCATTTATATAAAATTCTAGAAATTGTAAATCAATCTATAGTGAGAGAAATTATATCACTGGTTGCCTGAGGGTGGAGGGAGGGAAGGATAAATTACATCAGTATGAGAAAACTTTTGGGGGTGATAGACATGTTGTTATCTACATTGTAGTAATTGCTTCACAATTAAACACATGTCAAAGCCTATCAAATTGAACATTTTAGATGTATATATTCAGTTCGGTTCAGTTGCTCAGTTGTGTCTGACCCTGCAATCCCATGGAGGGCAAGACACCAGGCTTCTCTGTCCATTACCAACTCTCAGAGAGTGCTCAAATTCATGTCCATCAAGTTGGTGATGCCATCCAACCACCTCACCCACTGTCATCCCCTTCTCCTGCCTTCAGTCTTGCCCAGCATCAGGGTCTTTTCCAAAGAGTCAATTCTTTGCATAAGGTGGCCAAAGTATTGGAGCTTCAGCTTCAGCATCAGCCTTTCAAATCAATATTCAGGACTGATTTCCTTTAGAATTGACTGACTGGATCTCCTTGATGTCCAAGAGACTCTCAAGAGTCTTCTCCAACACCACAGTTCAAAAGCATCAATTCTTTGGAACTCAGCTGTCTTTATGGTCCAACTCTCACATCCATACATGACTACTGGAAAAACCATAGCTTTGACTATATGGACCTTTGTTGGCAAAGTAATGTACAGATTATTATACCACAATAAATTTGTAAAAAAGAAATTACATAAAATATTACACAAACTTAGCTGATAAAGCAGCAGCATGGTTTGAAAGGATTAACTCAGTTTTGAAAGGAATTCCATAGTGGATAAAATTCTATTGAACATGATTGTATGCTACAGAGAAATTGTTCATAAAAGTCAGTCAGTCAATGTAGCACACTTCATTGTCTTATTTTAAGAATCTGCCACACAAACTCCAACCTTCAGTAATCGCTACTCTCATCAGTCTGCAGACATCAACACTGAGGTGAAACTCTTCATCAGCAAAAAATTTACAACTCACTGGAGGCTCATATGACAGTTAGCATTTTTTTAAGTAATAAAGCATTTTTAATTAAGGTATGCACATTTTAATATATAATGCTATTGTACACTTAGTAGGTTACAGTGTAGTATAAACATAATATTTATATGCACTGGGAAGCCAAAGCATTTGTGTGACTTGTTTTATTTTGTGATACTTTCTTTAGGTTCAGTGGAGTATCAGATGAAAAAATGAATGAATTCCCTAATGTAAACAGGGGCTTCCCTGATAGCTCAGTTGGTAAAGAATCTGCCTGCTATGCAGGAGACCTGGGTTCAATCCCTGTGTAGGGAAAGGCTACCTACTCCAGTATTCTGCCATGGACTGTATAGTCCATTGGCTCACAAAGAGTTGGACATGATTGACTGCCTTTCACTCACTTCACTCATGTAAACTATAAACTATTTGGGTAATTATAATTGATGTATCAGTGTAAGTTCATCAACTGTAACAAATGTATGACTCTGGTAGGGGACAATGGTAATAGAAGAGGATATACATGCATAGGGCCAGAATATATAGGAAATTTATATACCTTCTTATAAATTTTGCTAAATCTAAAAAATAAAATCTCCAAAAAGAATGACCTACTATTCACACAAGAGTATAGATAAATTTCACAGTCATAATGTCAAATAAAAGAATATGGGTCCAAAAATGTGTATGTGATATTATTCTTACTAATATAAAGTTTTTAATAGGTGACAAAAGGAACTTGTGAGGTTGTGGAAATAATCTAGTTATGTGACCATGTATTATGTAAAATATTATCAAATTATACATTTAAGTATTTTGTCCTTTAACTTATATCTCATTTTTAAAACTAACTGTTCAGTTCAGTTCATTTCAGTCACTCAGTCGTGTCCGACTATCCGCGACCCCATGAATCACAGCATGCCAGACCTCCCTGTCCATCACCAACTCCCAGAGTTCACTCAAACTCATGTACATCGAGTCAGTGATGCCATCCAGCCATCTCACTCTCTGTCGTCCCCTTCTCCTCCCGCCCTCAACCTTTCCCAGCATCAGAGTCTTTTCTAGTGAGTCAACTCGTTGCATGAGGTGGCCAAAGTATTGCAGTTTCAGCTTTAGCATCAGTCCTTCCAATGAACACCCAGGATTGATCTCCTTTAGAATGGACTGGTTGGATCTCCTTGCAGTCCAAGGGACTCTCAAGAGTCTTCTCCAACATCACAGTTCAAAAGCATCAATTCTTTGGCGATCAGCTTTCTTCTGTAAATCTCTGCAAATGTAAACTTCTCAAAAATATGATACATGTATGTGTGTGTTTGTGCACAGATTTGTATATGTGTGTATGGAGATGGGAATACCAGACCACCTGACCTGCCTCTTGAGAAACATGTATGCAGGTCAGGAAGCAACAATAGAACTAGACATGGAACAACAGACTGGTTCCAAATAGGAAAAGGAGTACTTCAAGGTTGTATATTGTCACCCTGCTTATTTAACTTATAAGCAGAGTACATCATGAGGAACGCTGGGCTGGAAGAAGCACAAACTGGAATCAAGATTGCCAGGAGAATATCAATAACCTCAGATATGTAGATGACACCACCCCTATGGCAGAAAGTGAAGAGGAACTCAAAAGCCTCTTGATGAAAGTGAAAGAGGAGAGTGAAAATGTTGGCTTGAAGCTCAACATTCAGAAAACAAAGATCATGGCATCTGGTCCAATCACTTCATGGGAAATAGAAGGAGAAACATTAGAAACAGTGTCAGACTTTGGGGGCTCCAAAATCACTGCAGATGCTGATTGCAGCCATGAAATTAAAAGACGCTTACTCCTTGGAAGGAAAGTTATGACCAACCTAGATAGTATATTAAAAAGCAGAGACATTACTTTGCCAACCAAGGTCCGTCTAGTCAAGGCTATGGTTTTTCCCGTGGTCATGTATGGATGTGAGAGTTGGACTGTGAAGAAAGCTGAGCGCCAAAGAATTGATGCTTTTGAACTGTGGCATTGGAGAAGACTCTTGAGAGTCCCTTGGACTGCAAGGAGATCCAACCATTCTAAATGAGACCATACTAAAGGAGTCCATTCTGAAGGAGATCAATCCTGGGTGTTCATTGGAAGGACTGATACTAAAGCTGAAGCTCCAATACTTTGGCCACCTCATGCGACGAGTTGACTCACTGGAAAAGACTCTGATGCTGGGAGGGATTGGGGGCGGGAGGAAGAGGGGACGACAGAGAATGAGATGGCTGGATGGCATAACCGACTCGGTGGACATGAGTTTGAGTGAACTCTGGGAGTTTGTGATGGACAGGGAGGCCTGGTGTGCTGTGATTCATGGGGTTGCAAAGAGTGGGACACGACTGAGTGACTGAACTGAACTGAACTGTATATATATGAGCTACAGCTTCCCTCATAGCTCAGTTGGTAAAGAATCTGCCTGCAATGCAGGAGACCTGGGTTTGATTCCTGGGTCATGAAGATGCCCTGGAGAAGGAACTGGCAATACACTCCAGTATTCTTGCCTAGAGAATCCCCAAGGACAGAGGAGGCTGGCAGGCTACAGTCCATGAGGTCGCAAGAGTCAGACACAACTTAGCGATTGAGCCACCACCACATATATATACAAGCATATCTAGGTAGATTCATCAATAGTAAATACAAAGCTGGATATATGCAGGTATACTAATGGAATATTTCTGATAAGATATAGGAGCAAGTGGTTACTGTAAGAAATGGGAGCTATACTTGCTTTTGTATCTTTTGGAGTTTGCACCATGTACATACATTTCCTATTCAAACAGCAAACAAATGAACTGCGAGAAGAAAATATTAACAAAATACTATATCACTGCTCTGGAGTCTGCTTAACTTGAATTAATCCTTTGCTTCTCTAACTAATTTTTAAGTGACCTAACAATATGTCTGACATAAATTGTATAAAGTTTTCTTAGGTCAGTCTTCCAAGGCAATAGAAATAAAAGCAAAAATAAACAAATGAGACATTCTTAAACTTATTAAACTTTTGCACAGCAATGAAAACCATTAACAAAATGAAAAAACATACAGACTGAGAGAAAATATTTGCAAATGATGCAACCAATAAGGGCTTAATTTCCGTAATATATAAACAGTTCATAAAATAGCAAAAACACCAATCAAAAAATGGAGAGAAGATCCAAATAGACATTTCTCCAAAGAAGATTTAGAAATGGTCAATAGGCACATGGAAAGATGATCAACATCACTAATTATTAGAGAAATGGAAATCAAAATTACAGTGAGGTGCCACCTTATATTGGTTAGAATAGCCGTCATTAAAAGGTCTACAAATTTGATGGGACTTATATGCAGATTACATCGTGAGGAACGCTGGACTGGAAGAAGCACAAGCTGGAATCAAGATTGCTGGGAGAAATATCAATAACTTCAGATATGCAGATGACACCACCCTTATGGCAGAAAGTGAAGAGAAACTAAAAAGCATCTTGATGAAAGTGAAAGAGGAGGGTGAAAAAGTTGGCTTAAAGCTGAACATTCAGAAAACTAAGATCATGGCATCCGGTCCCTTCACTTCATGGCAAATAGATGGGGAAACAGTAGAAACAGTGTTAGACTTTATTTTTTTGGGCTCCAAAATCACTGTAGATGGTGATTTCAGCCATGAAATTAAAAGACGCTTACTCCTTGGAAGGAATGGCTGGATGGCATCACCGACTCGATGGAGGTGAATTTGAGTGATATCCAGGAGTTGGTGAAGGACAGGGAGGCCTGGCGTGCTGTGATTCATGGGGTCGTGTCTGACTCTTTGCGACCCCATGAATCACAGCACGCCAGGCCTCCATGGCCATCACCAACTCCCGGAGTTCACTCATACCCATGTCCGAGTCGGTGATGCCATCCAGCCATCTCATTCTCTGTCGTCTCCTTCTCCTCCCGCCCCCAATCCCTCCCAGCATCAGAGTCTTTTCCAGTGAGTCAACTTGTCGCATGAGGTGGCCAAAGTACTGGAGTTTCAGCTTTAGCATCAGTCCTTCCAATGAACACCCAGGATTGATCTCCTTTAGAATGGACTGGTTGGATCTCCTTGCAGTCCAAGGGACTCTCAAGAGTCTTCCCCAACACCACAGTTCAAAAGCATCAATTCTTCGGCCATCAGCTTTCTTCACAGTCCACCTCTCACATCCATACATGACCATGGGAAAAACCATAGCCTTGACTAAACGGACCTTGGTTGGCAAAGTAATGTCTCTGCTTTTTAATATACTATCAAGGTTGGTCATAACTTTCCTTCCAAGGAGTAAGCGTCTTTTAATTTCATGGCTGCAATCAGCATCTGCAGTGATTTTGGAGCCCCCAAAAATAAAGTCTGACACTGTTTCCACTGTTTCTCCATCGATTTCCCATGATAGGACCAGATGCCATGATCTTAGTTTTCTGAATGTTGAGCTTCAAGCCAACCTTTTCACTCTCCTCTTTCACTTTCATCAAGAGGCTTTTGAGTTCCTCTTCACTTTCTGCCATTAGCATGGTGTCATCTACATATCTGAGGTTATATATATTCTCCTGGCAATCTTGATTCCAGCTTGTGCTTCTTCCAGCCCAGCGTTCCTCATGATGTACTCTGCATATAAGTTAAAGAAGCAGGGTGACAATATACAACCTTGACTTACTCCTTTTCCTATTGGGAAAAGGAGTCTGTTGTTCCCTGTCCAGTTCTAACTGTTGCTTCCTGACCTGCATACATGTTTCTCAAGAGGCAAGTCAGGTGGTGTGGTATTCCCATCTCTTTCAGAATTTTCCACAGTTTATTGTGATCCACACAGTCAAAGGCTTTGGCATAGTCAATGAAGAAGAAATAGATGTTTTCCTGGAACTCTCTTGCTTTCTCCATGACCCAGCAGATGTCAGCAATTTGATCTCTGGTGCCTCTGCCTTTTCTAAAACCTGCTTGAACATCTGGAAGTTCATGGTTCACATATAGCTGAAGCCTGGCTTGGAGAATTTTGAGCATGACTTTACTAGCGTGTGAGATGAGTGCAATTGTGCGGTAGTTTGAGCATTCTTTGGCATTGCCTTTCTTTGGGATTAGAATGAAGACTGACCTTTTTCAGTCCTGTGGCCACTGCTGAGTTTTCCAAATTTGCTGGCATATTGAGAGCAGCACTTTCACAGTATCATCTTTCAAGATTTGAAATAGCTCTACTGGAATTCCATCACCTCCACTAACTTTGTTCGTAGTGATGCTTTCTAAGGTCCACTTGACTTCACATTACAAGATGTCTGGCTCTAGGTGAGTGATCACGCCATCTTGATTATCTTGGTCGTGAAGATTTTTTTGTACAGTTCTTCTGTTAATTCTTGCCACCTCTTCTTAATATCTTCTGCTTCTGTTAGATCCATACCATTTCAGTCCTTTATCAAGCCCATCTTTGCATGAAATGTTCTCTTGGTATGTCTAATTTTCTTGAAGAGATCTCTTGTTTTTCCTATTCTGTTGTTTTCCTCTATTTCTTTGCATTGATTGCTGAGGAAGTCTTTTGTATGTCTCCTTGCTATTCTTTGGAACTCTGCATTTAGATGCTTATATCTTTCCTTTTCTCCTTTGCTTTTCGCCTCTCTTCTTTTCATAGCTATTTGTAAGGCCTCCTCAGACAGCCATTTTGCTTTTTTGCATTTCTTTTCCATGGGGATGGTTTGGTCTCTGTCTCCTGTACAATGTCATGAACCTCTGTCCATAGTTCATCAGGAACTCTGTCTATCAGATCGAGTCCCTTAAATCTATTTCTCACTTCCACTGTATAATCATAAGGGATTAGATTTAGGTCATATCTGAATGGTCTAGTGGTTTTTTGCTACTTTCTTCAATTTAAGTCTGAGTTTGGCAATAAGGAGTTCATGATCTGAGCCACAGTCAGCTCCTGGTCTTGTTTTTGCTGACTGTATAGAGTTTCTCCATCTTTGGTTGCAAAGAATAAAATCAATCTGATTTCGGGGTTGACCATCTGGTGATTCCATTTGTAGTGTCTTCTCTTGTGTTGTTGGAAGTGGGTGTTTGCTATGACCAGTGATTTTTCTTGGCAAAACTCTATTAGCCTTTGCCTTGCTTCATTCCGTACTCCAAGGCCAAATTTTCCTGTTATTCCAGGTGTTTCTTGACTTACTACTTTTGCTTTCCAGTCCCCTACAATGAAAAGGACATCTTTTTTGGGTGTTAGTTCTAAAAGGTCTTGTAGGTCTTCGTGAACCGTTCAACTTCAGCTTCTTCAGCATTACTGGTTGGGGCATAGGCCTGGATTACTGTAATATTGAATGGTTTGCCTTGGAAACGAACAGAGATCATTCTTTCATTTTTGAGATTGCATCCAAGTACTGCATTTCAGACTCTTTTGTTGACCATGATGGCTACTCTATTTCTTCTAAGGGATTCCTGCCCACAGTAGTAGATATAATGGTCATCTGAGTTAAATTCACCCATTCCAGTCCATTTTAGTTCACTGATTCCTAGAATATCGACGTTCACTCTTGCCATCTCCTGTTTGACCACTTCCAATTTGCCTTGATTCATGGACCTAACATTCCAGGTTCCTATGCAATATTGCTCTTTACAGCATTGGACCTTGCTTGTATCACCAGTCACATCCACCACTAGGTATTTGTTTTGCTCTGGATCCTTCCCTTCATTCTTTCTGGAGTTACTTCTCCACTGATCTCCAGTAGCATACTGGGCACCTACCGACCTGGGGAATTCCTCATTCAGTGTCCTATCATTTTGCCTATAGATACTGTTCATGGGGTTCTCAAGGCAATTATATTGAAGTGGTTTGCCATTCCCTTCTCCAGTGGACCACATTCTGTCAGACCTCTCCACCATGACCCGCCCGTCTTGGGTGACCCCACACCGCACGAGACTCAGGCTCCTGCCGTGCAGACATGGGACGCTAGCTCCCGTGCAACCGACCACGTGCAGAAGTGTGGCCGAGAGGAGCTACCCCACATCCAAAAGGCAGTGGCTGCCAGGGCACACGAGGGCCGAGAGGAGCTACTCCACGTTTAAGGTCAGGAGAGGCGGCCTTGAGGAGATATCTCTTGTCCAAGGTAAGGTGTAGTGGCTGTGCTTTGCTGGAGCAGCTGTGAAGAGATATCCCATGACCGAGGTAAGAGAAACCGAAATAAGACGGTAGCTATTACAAGGGTATGCATCAGAGGGCAGACACACTGAAATCATAATGACAGAAAACTAGTCGATCTGATCATATGGACCACAGCCCTGTCTAACTCAATGAAACTAACAATATGTAGAAAATCATATATATTTTTCTGATGTTAGAAGTTTTTTTTTTTAATTGAGGGATATTGCTTTACAGATTTTTGTTGTTTTCTGTCAAACTTCAACATGAATCTGCCATAGGTATACATATATCCCCTCCCTTTTGAAACTTCCTCCCATCTCCCTTCCCTTCCCACCCCTCTAGGTTAAAACAGAGCCCCTGTTTGAGCTTCCTGAGCCATGCAGCAAATTCCCGTTGGCTATCTATTTTACATATGGTAATGTAAGTTTCCATGTTATTCTTTCCATACGTCTCACCCTCTCCTCCCCTCTTCCCAGGCCCATAGTCTCTTCTCTATGTCTGTTTCTCCACTGTTGTGCTGTAAATAGTTTCTTCAGTACTATTTTTCTAGATTCCGTGTATATGCGTTAGAATTCAGTACTTTTCTTTCTCTTCCTGACTCACTTTGCTCTGTATAATAGGTTCTAGCTTCATTCACCCATTAGACTGACTTAAATGCATTCCTTTTTATGGCTGAGTACTTTTCCATTGTGTATATATACCACAACTTCTTTATCCATTCATCTGTCTATGGCCATCTAGGTTGCTTCCATGTTCTAGCTATTGTAAATACGGCTGCAATGAACAATGGGATACATGTGTCTCTTTCACTTTTGGTTTCCCCAGGGTATATGCCTAGGAGTGGGATTGCTGGATCTTATGGTGCTTTTATTCCTAGTTTTTAAATGAATCTCCATACCATCTTCTATGTGGCTGTATCAATTTACATTCCTACCAACAGTGCAAGAGTGTTCCCTTTTCTCCACACCCTTTCCAGCATTTATTGTTTTTGATGAGGACCCTTCTGACCAGTGTAAGTTGATAACTAATTGTAGTTTTGATTTGCATTTCTCTAATAATGAGTGATGTTGAGCAGTTTTTCATGTGTTTGTCAGCCATCAGTATGTCTTCTTTGGAGACATGTCTGTTTAGGTCTTCTTTCCCACTTTTTGATTGGCTTGTTTGCTTTTCTGGTATTGAATTGTATGAGCTGCTTGTATATTTTGAAACTGAATCCTTTGTCAATTGTTTCATTTGCTATTATTTACTCACATTCTGTGGAATGTCTTTTCACCTTGCTTATAATTTCCTTTGCTGTGCAAAAGATTTTAAGTTTAATCATGTCCCACTTGTTTACTTTTGTTTGTATTTCCATTACTCTAGGAGGTGGGTCTTTGATTTATGTCATCGACTGTTCTGCCTATGTTTTCCTCTAAGAGTTTTAGTTTCTGGTCTTACATTTAGGTATTTATTCCATTTTGAGTTTATCTTTGTGTATGGTGTCAGGAAGTGTTCTAATTTCATTCTTTTTACACATAACTGTTGTTTTCCCAGCACCATTTATTGAAGAGGCTGTCTTTGCCCTGTTGTGTATTCTTGCCTCCTTTTTCAAAAATAAGATACCGATAGATGCATGGGTTTAATTCTGGGCTTTCTATCTTGTTCCGTTTATCTATATTTCTGTTTTTGTGCCAATATCATACTGTCTTGATGACTGTAGCTTTGTAATATGATCTGAAGTCGGGAAGGTTGATTCTGCCAGCTCCGTTCTTCTTTCTCAAGCCTGCTTTAGCTAGTCAAGGTCTTTTGTGTTTCCATATTAATTATGAAAATTTTGGTTCTAGTTCTGTGAAAAATGCCATTTGTAATTTGACAAGGATTTCATTGAATCTGTAGATTGCTTTTCATAGTATAGTCATTTTCACAGTATTAATTCTTCCTACCCAGAAACATGGAATATCTTCTATCTGTTAATGCCATCTTTGATTTTTTTCATCAGTGTCTTATAATTTTCAGTGTAAGTTCTTTCAACTCCTTAGGTAAGTTTATTCCTAGATATATAATTCTTTTTGTTGCACAGGTGAATGGGATTGATTCCTTAATTTCTCCTTCTGATTTTTCATTGTTAGTATATAGAAATGCAAGTAATTTCTGTGTATTGATTTTGTGTCCTGCAACTTTGCTAAATTCACTGATTAGCTCTAGTAATTTTCTGACACTATCTTTAGGGTTTTCTATGTACAGTATCATGTCATCTGCCAACAGTGAGAACTTTATTTCTTCTTTTCCAATCTGGATTCGTTTTATTTCTTTTGCTTCTCTGATTGCTGAAGCTAGGACTTCCAGAACTATGTTAAATAATAATGGTGAAAGTTGACACCCTTGTCTTGTTCCTGATCTTAGGGAGAATGCTTTTAGTTTTTCACCATTGAGAATAATGTTTGCTGTAGATTTATCATATATGGCCTTTACTATGTTGAGGTAGGTTCCTTCTATGCCCATTTTTTGAAGAGTTTTAATCATAAATGGGCGCTGAATTTTGTCAAAGGCTTTTTGTGCATCTATTGAGATGATCATATGGTTTTTATCTTTCAATTTGTTAATGTGGTGTATCACATTGATTTGCATATATTGAAGAATCCTTGCATCCCTGGAATAAACCCAACTTGATCATGGTGTATGAGCTTTTTGATGTGTTGTTGCATTCTATTTGCTAAAACTTTGTTGAGTTTTTTGCATCTCTGTTCATCAGTGATATTGGCCTGTAGTTTTCTTTTTTTTGTGTTGTCTTTGTCTGGTTTTGGTATCAGGGTGATGGTGTTCTTGTAGAATGAGTTTGAAAGTGTTCCTTCCTCTGCAATTTTTTGAAAGAGTTTTGGAAGGATAGGCATGAGGTCTTCTCCAAATGTTTTCTGGAATTCTCCTGTGAAGTCGTCTGGTCCTAGGCTTTTGTTTTGGGGGAGAGTTTTGATCATAGCTTCAATTTCAGTGCTTATAATTGGGTTGTTCATAATTTCTATTTCTTCCTGGTTCAGTCTTGGAAGATTGAACTTTTCTAAGAATCTGTCCATTTCTTCCAGGTTATCTATTGTATTGCCATATAGTTGTTCATAACAGTCTCTTATAATCCTTTGTATTTCTGCATTGTCTGTTGTAACCTCTCTTTTTTCATTTCTAATTTTGTTGATTTGATTCTTCTATCTATTTTTTCTTGATGAGTCTGGCTAAAGGTTTGTCAGTTTTGTTTATCTTCTCAAGGAACCATCTTTTAGTTTTATTAATCTTTACTATTGTTTCTTTCATTTCTTTTTCAGTTATTTCTGCTCTGATATTTATGATTTTTTTCCTTATAATAATTTTGGGAGTTCTTTGTTCTTCCTTCTCCAGTTGTTTTAGGTGTGAAATTAGGAAGTCTTCAATGTTTTTCTTGTTTCTTGGGTAGGATTGCTTGAGGTAGTGTATATTGCTATACACTTCCCTCTTAAGACTTTTTTTGCTGCATCTCATAGTTTTTGAGATGTCATGTTTTCATTGTCATTTGTATCTAGAATTTTTTTAATTTCACTTTTGATTTCTTCAGTAACCTGTTGGCTATTTAGAAGCATGTTGTTTAATCTCCATGTGTTTGTGTTTCTTACAGTTTTATTCTGTAATTGATATCTAGTCTCATAGTGTTCTGATCAGGGAAGATGCTTAATATGATTTCAATTTTCTTAAATTTACTGAGGTTTGATGTGACCCACGATGTGGTCTATCCTGGAGAATGTTCCATGTGCACTTGATAAGAAAGTGTATTCTTCTGCATTTGGATGGAATGTCCTGAAGATATCAATGAGATCCATCTCATCTAATGTATCATGTAAGACTTGTGTTTCCTTATTAATTTTCTGTTTAATGATCTGTCCATTGGTATAAGTAGAGTGCTAAAGTCTCCTACTATTATTGTTATCATGAATTTCTCCTTTCATGTCTGTTAGTGTTTGTCTTATATATTGAGCTGCTCCTATGTTGGGTGCATAGATATTTTCAATTGTTATCTGTTCATCTTAGATTGGAGAAGGCAATGGCAACCCACTCCAGTACTCTTCCCTGGAAAATCCTATGGGCGGAGGAGCCTGATAGGCTGCAGTCCATGGGGTCATGAAGAGTCGGACATGACTGAACAACTTCATTTTCACGCATCGGAGGAGGAAATGGCAACCCACTCCAGTGTTCTTGCGTGAGAATCCCAGGGATGGGGGAACCCGGTGGGCTGCCATCTATGGGGTCGCACACAGTCAGACACGACTGAAGCGACTTAGCAGCAGCAGCAGCAGCATCTTGGATCATCCTGGATCATTATGTAGTGTCCTTCCTTATTTCTTGTAATCTTCTTTATTTTAAGGTCTATTTTGTCAGAGATGAGGATTGCTACTCCAGCTTTCTTTTACTTCCCATTTGCATGGAATGTATTTTCCCATACTCTCACTTTCAGTCTATATGTGTCTTGAGGTCTGAAGTGGGTTTCTTGTAGACAACATATATATGGGTCTTGCTTCTGTATTCATTCATTCAGTCTGTCTTTTCATTGGAGCACTTAATCCATTTACATTTAAAGTAATTATTGATATGTTTATTCCATTGTCATTTTTAAAATTGTTTGAGGTTGATTTTCCAGATCCTTTTCCTTCTCTTGTTTTTCTTGACTATATGAGCCCCTTTAACATTTGTTGTAAAGCTGGTTTGGTGGTACTGAATTCTCTTAACTTTTACGTGTGTGAAAAGCTTTTTCATTTCTCTATCAAGTTTGAATGAGATCCTTGCCAGGTACAGTAATCTTGGTTGCTGATTTTTCCCTTTCAGTACTTTAACTATATCCCAAAATTCTTTTCTGGCCTGCAGAGTTTCTGTTGAAAGATCAGCTGTTAAGCATATGGGGTTTCCCTTGTATGTTACTTGTTGCTTTTCCCTTGCTGCTTTTAAATATTCTTTCTTTGTGTTTCCAGATCCAGTTCCAGTCCAGTTCAGTTGCTCAGTCGTGTCTGACTCTCTGCGACCCCATGAATCACAGCACGCCAGGCCTCCCTGTCCATCACCAACTCCCGGAGTTCACTCAAACTCATGTCCACAGAGGCGGTGATGCCATCCAGCCATCTCATTCTTGGTCATCCCCTTCTCTTCCCGCCCCCAACCTTTCCCAGCATCAGAGTCTTTTCCAGTGAGTCAACTCGTCGCATGAGGTGGCCAAAGTATTGCAGTTTCAGCTTTAGCATCAGTCCTTCCAATGAACACCCAGGATCGATCTCCCTTAGAATGGACTGGTTGGACCTCCTTGCAGTCCAAGGGACTGTCAAGAGTCTTCTCCAACACCACAGATCAAAAGCATCAATTCTTCGGCGATCAGCCTTCTTCACAGTCCAACTCTCACATCCATACATGACCACGGGAAAAACCATAGCCTTGACTAGACTGACCTTTGTTGGCAAAGTAATGTCTTTGCTTTTTAATATACTATCAAGGTTGGTCATAACTTTCCTTCCAAGGAGTAAGCGTCTTTTAATTTCATGGCTGCAGTCAACATCTGCCGTGACTTTGGAGGCCAAAAAAATAAAGTCTGACACTGTTTCCACTGTTTTTCCATCTATTTCCCATGAAGTGATGGGACCAGATGCCATGATCTTCGTTTTCTGAATGTTGAGCTTCAAGCCAACCTTTTCACTCTCCTCTTTCACTTTGTTAATTTGATTAGTATGTGTCTTGGCATGTTTCTCCTTGGGTTTATCCTGTATGGGCCTCTTTGTGCCTCTTGGACTTGATTAACTATTTTCTTTTCTGTGTTTGGGAAATTTTCAACTATTATCTCAAGAATTTTCTCATACCCTTTCTCTTTCTCATCTTTAGGGACCCCTATAATTCAAATGTTGTTGCATTTGATATTGTCCCGGAGGTCTCTGAGACTGTCCTAAGTTCTTTTCATTCTTTTTTACTTTATTCTGCTCTTCAGAAGTTATTTCCACCATTTTATCTTCCAGATCACTGATTCGTTCTCTTGATTCAGATATTTTGCCATTGATTTCTATTCCTAGTATGCTATCTCTAGAGTATTTTTAATTTCAGTAATTGTGTTATTTGTCTCTGTATGTTTATTCTTTATCTCTTCTAGGTCTTTGTTAATTGAGTCTTGCATTTTCTTCATTTTGTCTTCAAGGTTTTTGATCATCTTTACTATCATTAGTATAAATTCTTTTCCAGGTAGTTTGCCTATTTCCTCTTCATTTATTTGGAATTCTGTGTTTCTAGTTCGTTCCTTCATTTGTGTAGTATTTCTCTGCATTTTCTTCTTCTTTTTTTTTTTAACTTATTGCGTTTTAGGTCTCTTTTTGCCAGGTTTCAAGGTTGAATTCTTTCTTCCTTTTGTTTTCTTCCCTCCAAAGTTTGATCCAGTGGTTTGATCCAGGGTGAGATTTGTGCTGTTTTTGTTTTGTTTGTTTTTCCTCTGATGGGCAAGGCCGAGTGAGTTGCTGATCCTGTCTGCTGATGATTGGGTTTGTATTTTTGTTTTGCTTCTTGTTTAGAAAAGGCATCCTGCTCAGGGTGCTACTGGCATTGTATTCCAATGGTTCCCTTTGTGTGAGTTTTCACTATTTGATACCTCCTAGGGTTAGTTCTCTGGTAGTCTAGGGTCCTGAAGTCAGTGTTCCTACTCCAAAGGCTCAGGGCTTTATCTCTGGTCAGGAATGAAGATTCCACAAGTGGTTTGTTATGGCATTAAGTGAGATTAAAACAAATATCCAAAAACGAGAAACCAAAGATGAACCCCAGACAAATGGCAGTTACAAAATCAGGCAATGATTATTAAAATAATTAAAATAATGGAATATACACGTATACATATACATCCATGAGCAAAGACAAAAGAGTTCAAGAAAAATAAAATACAATAGATTGACCCGATGAACAAAGGAAATCAAAAATTAAGTTTACCAGTTGAGAACAAGTCTAACTAAAGCACAAAGTGGAAAACAAAACTAAAGCAAGCTGCCAAGTGGGGAATAAAGCAACGAAAACAAAACTAATATACATGTTGAAAGGAAAGAAATATAAGAAAGAAAGAATAGATATGCAAAGTTAAATAGATGAAGAAGATATAGCTATATATACATTAAAGATTAACTGCAAGAGGAAAATAGTAAGAAAGGCAAACAAAGGAATAAATGTAGAAAACATATAATAGGTTTAAAAAGTGAAAATTAAAAAAAAAAAGAGGCGGGGGGGGAACAGGAAAAAAACACCTCAGAACTGCAAAAGCCCAACATAGAGGCAGAAGTTTAAAACAACAATAAAAAATGTGACTGAGAAAATAAAAGTTCTAAAGCTTAATTAGATTTCATAGTTCCAATTAAATCTATGACTACAACAGAGGAGGGAAGTAAAAGGAAAAGAAAAAAGAAAAAAAATCCAAAAGAATCTAGAGAACAAATCAAAACCTAAGAATAATAAATGTTTTTCCTGAGTCACTGCTGTCAGAGTCCTTTCCCTCGCTGGAAGTCCCAGTCCACCTTACCTCCCTAGGATGCCCTCCAGCACTGTGCTGATCTCGGAGCCTGTTTTTGGGAGTGGCTCAGATTCTAATCCGGTCCTACTCCTGTATGTTCTTGCCTCCAATGTCCACAGCTATCAGAACTAGTGCATTTTCTTTTGTGGGAGCTCTCAGTGACCCTTTATATATTTCATAGGCACAGAATCTGCCTAGTTGATCAGGTGTATTTAATCTGCAGTTTGTACAGCTGGTGGGAAGGTTTTGGGTCTTCTTCTTCAGTCACACTGCCCCTGGGTTTCAATTGTGGTTTTATTTCCACCTCTTCATGTGGGTTGGCCACTGGGGTTTGCTCCTGAGGCTGCCCTGGAGGACTTGGGTTTGCCCTTGTGAGGTCCAAGTGTGGAGGTGGTGCAGCTGCTTGGGTTGCAGGGGTTCTGGCAGCACCAGGTACTCAGGGGAGTTGATGGCTAGGGCAGCAGGAAATACAGTGCTCTAGAAGGGTATGGCAACCAGTATTGGCCAATATTCTCCGATATTCTTGTCTGGAGAACCACACTCCCTGACAGAAGCCTAGCAGGCCACAGTCTATAGGGTCATAAAGAGTTGGACACTAAGGAGGTGACCCTGCACACACAGATGCAAGACTTTTTTTGCCTGTGGCAACTCTGCCCAGTGAGAGTTGAGCATGAAGGTGGTGTAGCTGCTTGGCTTGCGGGGACCCTGGCGGCGCCAAGTGTGCAGCGACAACTGACTGCCTTTGTCACAGGAGTTATGGTCCTATCAGAATCTTTTTTTGAGCCTCTTGTAACTGGTGATCAGAAGGCCTCTTTGGCCAATCTTTCTCTGTAGCTCTGTCCATTCAGCCTCTTAGAGGTCTCCCTTGCCTGGGGTCCTTCTCTGTTGTTTGGAGTGTCAAACACATAGAGGGGGCCCCCCTGGCTGGGGTCCTACTCTGTAGATCAGCACACCAGTCACTTAAAGGAGCACCCTGGGTTGGGTCTTACTCTATAGTTCAATGCATCAGGCATTTGATGGGCCAGCCTCTCTATTGTTAAGCTGCCAATGGTGGCATATAGGGGGAGAGAGACTATGGTGATGGCTCCACCCAATACACATGACTCAGCAGTATCGCCTTGCTTCCATGGCTGCCTGGTTTTCCTCCACAGGCATTTCCCATCACAATCTCCTCCCTCACATCCTCTCAATCTGTCTGTCTGCAGTCAACATCAGCCTTCGCCCTGGGATTGCTCCACAATCCCTAAACTCCAGCTCCTAGGCACTGCACCTTCCAGGGCATCTACATCCCTGTACAGGGTATGTACGGCTGTGGCAAGGACTGTCTGATTCTCATTCCATTTAGGCTGCAACAGATCAGCTGTTTCACTCTCAGTCTTAAATATTTCTCCTCCGACTCAGACAATTGCCCCGATGTGGGGATTGGACCCCTGCTTCAGTCCCCCCACCCTTCGAGGGCAGGTCCAGTCCTACTAAGACTCCTGTTTTCCCACCTAGTTCCTTTATCCTATCAAGTTTTGCATGGGTCTATACATCCTTTTCTGCTGGTCAGGTACTCCTGTCCACTGTCAGCTGGTGTTCTGCATGCATTTCTGTGTCTGAAGGTGTATTCCTTATATATCTGTGGAGAGAGATATACTGCATGCGCACCTACTCCTCCGTCATCTTGTTCTCCTCAGAAGTTGGTTTTTAATCCTAAATATTTATGAATTTAAGAGCACAACCAAAATTCTCTAATAGTGTTATACCAGTGAGAGTCACTTCATTCTCATCCCACCATGTCAAGAGCATAATGGAAATGAGGAAACGGAGTGTTGGTTATATTGTCCTATTGTTATGAGATTGACCTTTCACAGTACAAACTGGACGAGTTTTGCTATTTTTCCTATCAATTCTCTGAGTTTTCTTCACTCCACAAATTGGGATATCATCTGACCAAAAATTTAACTAGCAGTAAGAATCCCAAGGCCCATGAGGGCCTAAACACCTTTGTTTAGAGGCAAATTTGGAGAAATGAAATCACTGATGGATGTTTGGAAATTGCAGTACACTGACCTTAGATTTATTCTCCAGAGAAGTTTAGTTCAAACTGAAGAAAAGCATGCACATTTTCTTGCATTGGCTACAATCTACAGAATCTTATGTCTGTCTGTATGGCCTTCCCAGGGATGTTGAGAGCCAATGTTGAAACTGTACTTTAAAGAGCACCAAAGTTAAAATTCACAGGCAGGGAACAACTTGTTTTCACAGCAATGAGAGCTGGCATGGCAAACACTTCTCAGTGGTGACTTACATACTTATTCAGTGATTTAGACTGCTTCTCTGGCACGGGTCAAATGGCATATTAACATGGGATATAATCCTTTCTCACTCTGTAGGCAATGGCTCAGTGTGATATTGGCACCATATTAAGCTTCATTAACCCTACAACACGTTGCCTTCTTACTCTTGGCACTCTCCTGCAGGCTGCAGGCAGTAACCCATGAGTAATCTGATTACCTACAACCGACTGTAGCCACATGGAATGGAGGCTGACTACAGAGTGGAACACAATTACAGTCTTTTGAGATTCAATTAGAAAGCTGTTCTTAGAGCTTCGTTTGGAATTCTGTAACTGGCTCCAATAACCCCTCGTGAACTGCACGTTTCTTTGAGTCCACAGTAAATAATGAACTTAAAAAGCTTCACCTGTTCTTCATATGCCTTTTAAAAATTTGTCCTCCTGAAGTGTGTAATAAACCACACTTGCAGTTAGAGACAACAATAACCATTTCCAGACTCTGGGATTTTTTTTTTCCTTCTTTAATGGAGAGATGTTATTTGTTTCCTCCATAGAATTATTCTGATTTTAGTCTTCCTTGTAAATGGACATTAAAAATAAATGCTACTTAGCATGGAGCTGAACATTATCAGAGGCTAGTTGTCCTTTAAATAAAACCTGAGGTTAAGAAAAATTAAGCTTCACATTTGAAAAGACAAAATTAAGACAAAGATGTTCTAGACTGGATTATGTCATTCTGTGGCATCTTACAAACCTCATTTATGCTATATATACATATTTAAAGGATGACATTCTTTGCTTGCTGGTGGTCTGAATTTCTAATTTCACATTTAAAATGAAATAGTTCTAAAATGTTGTTGGAAGAAACACATTATTTAGAAGATCCTTCCAGTTTATAAAGTGGATTCCGTAATGAAGTGTTTGTTTTCTGTATTATTTCTGCCTCAATGTACTTATTGTGATATTTGCTTTTTCTATTCTGACAGTTATAAAATGAATGTGAATTTGGCAGGCAAACTTGAACTTCAGTCCTAGCTTTGCTACCATCTATGAAAACTTTACCAGTTATTTGATTTTTTGATCCTCAGTTTTCTCTTTTATGAAAACAGGAATAAAATACTTTATAACAGTGTCATTGCAGTGTTTAACAATACATGATGGATGAAATGGCACAGGGTATGGGATATCATAAACATTCAACATGTGTGCCTTTCTTACTAAATTTCTAGATCTCTTTATCACCTTGTTGTGAATTCATATCTTTGTTTTTATCACTATGTATAACATAACAATGATCTAGTTTAATGATATAAGCACCTATTTTATGCCATGAAACTGGAGAAATCATCACAAATATTGAAGTGCATTACTTGTAGACATTTATTTGAGCCACTTAGTTGCAGTAAATGGAATCTGAGTTTGAATTAATATGATATTTTCCTTCTATTCCCATTGTCCTTTCTTCAAAGGAAATGTGAATTACACATTCAGTTTATTAAGTTCAACCAAGTTCCAAAAAGCTCAAGCTAACAGTTCAGACTAAGGCCAGTTCTTTGACCTCTGTGCCTGTAAAACAAGTCTGCAAATGTAAGCATTTTCAAATCTGAAAGTGGATGGATGGTTACAAATGCTCAGAATATATGAAAAAAATTTCTCCACTTGACTCTGCAAGTAAATATGTAGTAAACTGCTGAAATGCTAAACAGTTAATGATATGGAAAAGATATGACTGAAGAAATCACTTTCCTCCCTTGACTCTGTAGATAAGCGTGTGTCTGGGGAATCCCCACTGGTACTGGTTTCAACAGCAGGCCTAGTATGAGTTTGAGAACTCTTGGTGTGGGAGGTTTTATCACTCATTAGCACCCATGAGTCAGATGGCTTAGTTAGGTTCAGTCATCACTTACAATAATTTAATCAGATTTGCTCTTATGCGTTTCGTAGTCTAATGTGGTACACTTTACTTCATCATAATTCATAATGAGTCACTCCACATCAACTGGTCAAGCTTGGCATTCATTATTCACAAAGGTTTTAGGGACAATTTTCCAAAGTTTGTCAACACATTTTGCAGAATTTCCATTACTGTAATTAATAAAGGAAAGACAAATGGAGCCCTGATTCTAAACTGACTTGTCTCAAACTGAACTACTTTTCAAAGAATAATCCTAAACACAGCACTGCCTATCTTACCAGGCATGAACACAATTGGAAGAGTAGAAAGCTGGTGTACTTTATTCACTTTTCATTCTTATGTTTCAGTTGACCTTGAGGCATGCTCATATCACCAGTGGGAAATATGGATCAATAGTAGTTTAGATAAAGGAAATGGAAATGGGATTGGTTCAACTTTTCAAGCATCAGATAAAATAAGCTCTCAAAAACAGTACAGAAACTCAATTTTTTAGATTGTTTGGTCAATATTGTTCATGACTCTCATGAAAGTATTACCATCCTTTTTTTTTTTTTTTTTTTGCTTCTCTTTTCTTTTTTGACTCTAAGTCTAGAGTATAAGAATTAACTGGACAAAGCTTGACAGCAACTTGTTATTTTTCATTTGTTCTCATATTACCCCCATCCATTGCCCTCCACCGCCACTTTCATCTATTTGCTTGTCCATAGTTAAGACTATTATCACTGCCTGAGCTAACAGATTTCATACTTTTTCTTTCTCTCAAGTATCTTGTCCTTCCAACCCATCTTGATTACTCCTGTCAATGCATTTTTCTCTTTTGTGTTGATCTCCTTCAACAATGCCACCGGCAGCTTCTTCTTGTATGTTTTTATTCTTAGGTCAATCTCAGTCAATTCTTATGTTTTTTTTTTTTCCCACCCTATAAACATACTCTAAAAATATCAACAAATAATACAGCTGTTATTGGAGCTGTGTTCACAGAGAGAGACTGTAAAGTTACATGGAATGCACATAGTCAAATGGCCTCTGAATGCTAAGTGTCTTTGCTTTTGTCCCAAAGTTTCTTCTTTTGCAAGCACTGACTCATCCTTTCCTTTTTAATTTAATTTTTTATTATTTTTTAACACCAAAAACATTTTGTTATTGGGGTATAGCCAACTGAAAATGTTGTGATAGTTTCTTTAAACTGAATCTGTTTGCCCATTCATTCTCAGTTTTTTTTATCTGTGGTTCAGCAAAACAAAGCACCTACCCAAGCATCTGGGTAGGAAAGGGAATAAGAGAAGGGGTATAAACAATGCATCATTTTATTATGAGTCCCACATGCATTATTTCATTTAAACTTCACAACATTCCAAATGAGGAAACAAAGCACCAGAAAAGTTCGGTGCTTGAGATCAAAGTTAAAGGGCCAAGTTCAGATAGAGACCAAGTCAGTTTACTTGTGAATCACTTGAATTTACTGCCAAACCAGTATGAGAGATAATTTTAGATAATGGTTAATCTACTTTGATGATTATATATTTATTTCAATAACTATTTTAATAAATATAGAACAAGTCATGATTTTATAGATACTGTTGTTTAACAAAAACAAATGACTTGATTCAGAGTTATTTTTATTTAAATTATTAAGTGATAGTACAGGTAGCCTACAGATGTGAAAAATAATTGTAAGGATGTTTTTCAGCTGAATAAAGTTCAGGAAATACTACCTGACTATATTACTTTATCCTTTTGCCAACTGTTCTCTAAGAGTCACTATACAATGTATAGTTTGAATAATCTCTGTGCTTCTGTGCTACCTTCTCCATCTAGAATATCCACCTTGCTTTCTTCTCATCAAAATCCTACTTATATTCCACTCCCATCACACAACCTTTCCCAGCTACCTCTCTTCTGGAGATCTTCATTCATACATTGACATGGCACTGACATGGATTATATACTGGGGCTTCCTTGTTGGCTCAGACAGTAAAGAATCTGCTTGCAATGCAATAAACCTGGGTTTGATCGCTGGGTCAGGAAGATCTCCTGTAGAAGGGAATGGCTACCCTCTCCAGTATCCTTGCCTAGAGAGTTTCATGGAGACAGGAGCCCGGTGGGCTACATATAGTCCATAAAGCCTTAAACAGTCAATTATATACTTTTTGAGAACATTTGTCAGTGTGTTTGCTCTATTCACCTTGTAGTCAGGGGCTTCCTCATTTATATTACTATAGCTCCCTTTCCCATAGTACTTGGCTTAAACCTAGGTAACCAGTTGGAGAAGGCAATGGCACCCCACTCCAGTACTCTTGCCTGGAAAATCCCATGGACGGAGGAGCCTGGTGGGCTGTAGTCCATGAGGTCACTAAGAGTCCGATACGACTAAGTGACTTCACTTTCACTTTTCCCTTTCGTGCATTGGAGAGGGAAATGGCAACCCACTCCAGTGTTCTTGCCTGGAGAATCCCAGGGACAGGGGAGCCTGGTGGGTTGCTGTCTATGGGGTCACACAGCGTTAGTCACGACTGAAGTGACTTAGCAGAAGCAGCAACAGGTAACCAGTAGAAAATTGCTGTAAAAAATGGGAAACCAAGGAAACTGGGTTCAGTTCTTACCTTCTGAAATTTATTAGCTGTGGACTAAGGGAAAACAAGGTTTGAATCTCTTCAAGGATTATACAATATAGAATATGAATGAATATTAAATCTTACTAGAGAGTCAATATGCATTAGTGCATTTTGTTTCCACCTCCAATAAATATTTTCTGAATGTATAAAAATGTACAGAAAAGACTGATGCAAACAGTGTATTGATTAATCTCCACCTCTAATTGTTTAATTTTCTTGCATATAACTTGGGTATTACTCAGATAAACAATATTTAACAACAGTATCCATTTGCCCAAATTATAAAATTCATGTTTGTTGGGACTTATGGATGCATGTGCCTGAATACCAACTCAAACTAGTGAAAGGCAAAGAAATCTTAAAAAATTGAGATAGGGAGAGAGAATGAATATTCATTGTCTCAGGAAACTACGAAGTCCCAGGATTAGGATTTGGTTTAGACATAGATGGATCTGGGATACACAGGTAGTGTCACTAAGGCTCTGTCTCACTCCATCTTTTTTTTTCCTCCTTTGTGTTGGCTTCATTCTTAAGCGATTTTTCTCTAAGTGCAGACAGTAAGGCAAAAAGCAGCACTGGGTTAATCTAGCCCTTTCAAGTAGTATTCTTACATGGGAGCCTCTCTACCAATCTGTGTATCAGTCCTCAAGGACTCTTATTGGCCTTTTATTTTTTTAGTTATATACCTTGAAATAATCACTATGTCCAGCATGTTCAGTTACTGTGAGTACCTCACTGGCCCAGGGTTTTATAGAGGAAGAAGAGACCCTGAATGATAGCCCCAGTAGTTTCAGAGAGAAAAGATCCAGCACAGATATAAAATAATAGATACCCTGTCTATAAAAAAAGAAAAAGTGAGGTTGCATGAGCACACGTATTCTAGGACTGGTACAGTGGATGTCCTTTGTGTCCCACTCAGCCCTTCAGCATTCTCACTAGTGCAGTAACATGCTGACAGCACACTATGGGATGTACCTTTACCTCCACCCAGGGACTTTCTTTTGGCCTGCCTGATATACAGGGCAAGCAGGCAGTGAGGTGCGGTAAGTGCCTCTGGAAATATCACTTGACCAATGATAAGAGAAGAACTGGTGGATATATATCTCAGCTCCCTCTGTCCTCTATTAGAATATCTTAGAGCCATGCTTTTCACTGTCTCCTGGAATTCCCTGGCAAGACTGGATGCTAGATGCCATAGGAATAACCAGCTTTAGAACACATCATTTACTGGTTTCTTTCCTTTCCACTGGCTTGTATGTCTATTTCCCTCTACCCAGGATAAACTCTCACATTAATTCCTTATACTTACCTCCTTATCTTGAGTCTGCTTCTCAGGGAATTCAACCACCTCTCCCCAACAAAATCTAGCAAGAAATCTCTAGTCCATAGTTTTCCAGATATAATTTGCTCATTGCAATGAATTTCACAAAGACTGAATAGTTACATTGAGATAGTTATTATATTTGTCTGTGATATGTGAAAACCCGAAAAATTCTCTAGATGGGTGACCATCATAATGAAGGCTCAGAACACAGATGGGATGCAGATGAGCGACAGTGCTGTTATGGTTTTTCTCTCACCTTGTCTTCCAGTTAAAATGTTCTGCCATTGCTGTCATTTTCATAGTATCTAAGACCCATGAAAATATTTTGAGCCAGGTTTGAAAGCATTTGGCTCATATATGGGCTCAAATCTTAAATCTAAAGCAAGAGAAACAGAGCTACTTTCATCATTCCAACCTATCATTGGCAGGCAGTTTACCCAGATTCAATTAATTTTTTGCAAATTAGATATGTGGAAATAGAAGATAAACTCATCTCGAGGTGTTCAGTAAATACAGTGAAATTCTTTTTGTTACCATCTATGAGGTTGTAAGAAGTAGGCAACATAGTTTCAGTTCTCAAGGGGAGTTTAATCTAGTGACAAGAAAAGATTCAATGAATGAAGAGAATGGAGGGATTCTGACAATGAATGTGAAGCTTAGTATAAGCAAATACCCTTTTGGAGTTTGGGAAATGAAAGGTAAAGATAGTTGGGACTAACATGAAGACAAATGGCCAAAAAATAACATATAATATGTTCTTGAAGACACTAAATTGATTGATTTAGCCAATAGGGCTTAATTAAGAATGATTTTTGCCAGATGGCCCTTACTCATGCAATTTGCATATTGGGGATTTTGAAGTGTTGCTTTTCCATCACTTGCATTTGGATGCTGGGAAGGGATGAAGTGGGAATGATATTGAAAAGAAGAATTTGTGCCAAGGGTGTAAGGGAAATGTATGAGGTTTATGATGTCATTTGTAACTTCTTCTAGGTATCTTTTGTAAGTTTATCTTCTCTTCTCACAAGCTTCTTAACATTAGGGAATCTCATAATTCCATTCTAGATTATGTTCTTTCATTGAATCATAGCCTTGATGGCCTTATTCATGCCAGTGTTTTTAAACATCATCTATATGCTGGTGATTCTCCAATTACAAGTTCAGTCCAGAGTTCTCTCTTGAGCTGCAGACTGAGTTTATACAACTGCTTAATCGAACTCTCTACTTATATGTTTAACATATTAGACACATCAAACTTAACATGTCTAAGACTGACATGTTAAGTTGCACATGTCTAAGACTCTCTCCTTTCCCATAAAATTTTCTTTACCTATAATCTTTCTCATCTCAGATGATGGCAACTTATCCTTTCAGGTACTCAGTCTAAAAACCTTGTAGTCATTTTAATATCTTATTTTTTTCTCATAGCCACACATCCAATCCAGTGTGAAATCCTGTTGTCTCTATCTTCAAGATAAATTCAGACCTTTTCTCACAATATTCATTGCTACTATCCAGGTCCAAAGGGCACTCAGTATCACCTGGATATTGCATTTGGCTTCTACTGATTTGCAGTCTCTTATCCTTATTTTACCTTGAGACTCGCGGTGAGCCTCATGTCTTGCTCTTGCTCAAAACACTGCAGTGACTCTCTCATTTTTCTCAGAGTAAAATCAAAGACACAGACAAGTCAACAAAGCCCCATGTGATATAGCTGCCTGTCACCTCCCTGACCTGCCTCCTACTGCTCTTCCCTTGACAAGTCTGCCCCAAAGCATCACCTCCTTAGCCATTTCTGGAGCCTGACCAGCCCTGCTCTAGGACCTTGAACTGTACTGTTTGTTCTACCAATCCAAGCGTTTGTTTGACTCGGTGTCTCTCCTCCTCCATCTCTTCACTCAAACACACTTCCTCAGTGAGGCTCTGACCACCTGTTAATTGAACTGACATCTGCACCACTCCAACCAAACAGCATTCCGATCCCTCTTGTCTACATTTTCCTACATTATGTCTTCATTTTACTTTTTCTTATGTTACCACTTACCTATATCACTCCTACATTTTGCTTCCTTTCCTGGTACTGACAACTGCTAGTATACTATATCATTTAGTTTTTAGTCATGTGTATTGTTCATTATCTATCTTTACTTGATGCAAGTAGAGTTGTCTCCTGCATCTTGTTCACTGATGCTTCCTGTGTTAGTTCTACTGCTGAGTAACAAACTCCCAACAAATGTAGTGGCTTAAAATGGTGAAAATTTGTCAGCTTACAGTTCTCTGTAGGTCAGAAGTCCGGCATGGTTCAACTGGGTTTTCTGCCTAGGGTTTCACAAGGCTGACATCAAGGTGTTGGCCTGCCTGGGTTTTTATCCAGGGAATTCACTTCCAAGCTCATTCGCCTTGTTGGCAGAATTCAGCTCCTTGCAGTTGAAGAGCTGAGGTCCCCATCCTTTGCTGACTGTTGACCAGGGTCCTTGCTTTCAGATCCTAAAACCCAAAGGCCTCTTGCAACTCTTTTTGCATGTGGTTCTTCATCTTTCAACCTGTAACGGCATATTGTGTCCTTTGTATGCTTCAAATCACTCTGACTTTTCTTTTTACCCTTACTTCTGCTTTTAAGAGCTCATGTGATTACATCGGGCCCACTTGGGTAATCTAAAGCAATCTCCCTATTTTAAGGTCAATTGACTAGTAACCTTAACTGCATCTGCAAAGTCCCTTTTGCCATGTAATGTAACATATTCACAAGAGTAGTAATGGGGAGTAAAGGTCATGGGGGTCAAATTTCATTTGGGGCCAACTGCATTTCCTAAGCCCCAAGAACTGTGTCTTGCTGGCAGGTAGTACAGGTGAATGATTATGTGGCAGTGGACACCTGGGCTAGAGGATTTATTTTCAGAAAGCTGGTTGTTTGCCTGATGCATTTGGAAGAAAAGTTTCCAAATCCTTCCAATTTGAGTGTATTGAAATGTAAAAAATCAATTGTTTGTTTTGATCTTTGAAGGAGGAAGAATCTAGAAGTGAGAGAAAGAGACAGAGAGAAAAAAAGATGAAAAGCCAGGGAGGAATCAAGATGAGATCAGAATATGAGCATGTCCAAGAATATGAGAATGTCCCATGTGCTTGGGAATGAGAATGTCCCATGTGCTTGGGAGCCTCTGACTTTCTATTTCACACACTGAAAGTAGTGATTTTCCACCTTTGTTAATGCGGTCAGTCCCAAGACTTTCGCTCTTGTGTGCCAGATGTGGTTTTTCCAGACTCTTAGAGCTGTAATTGTTTAACAAACCAGATACCCTTAGAGGTTAGCATGTATGTGCAGCCACATCATCTGCCTGAAACAGGAGTTCTGGTAGATACAGCGAGTTCACAGGGTGGCCAGGGACTGGGAT
This sequence comes from Moschus berezovskii, assembly GCF_049115385.1. Taxonomy (NCBI): domain Eukaryota; kingdom Metazoa; phylum Chordata; class Mammalia; order Artiodactyla; family Moschidae; genus Moschus; species Moschus berezovskii. Next base: position 88,885,809 of record NC_142461.1, on the reverse strand, counting down.
ATTTGGGATGGAACTCATGGCTTTTTTTTCTCCTTCTTGGCAATAACATATCATTTTATCTTTATTACATTAAAACACAAGATATTTGAACTTAAGTTTGAAAAATTACTTCATTTCCTACCAGAATGCTTAAACTCTACAGGGAAATCGATTTGGTAAATATGATAATGTTTGAATATCAGAAAACTTTAAATTAATTGAAAATGATAAATTAGTCATTTTTCATCCTCGTGTCTGGATTCACTCAACCCTGAATATGCTGCCAGTTTAGAACTCTTCTCCCCTTCTCCACAGTGAATTCTCAGAGTCCACATTCAAAGTACAGGGGTCCAGCTGGCCAATCTTTTCCTGTAGCATTCAACTTGGCTCTTTTAACTGGCTCACTAGGAGAATCCTTCCCCTGACTGAGATGACAGTTTTGGGTGTCCTCCAAAAGTACAATTCTGCATGGTCTTTTCACATTCTGATGAAATTATGCTAGGAAAAAGATATTATGTTAAAAACTTGTTTAATTTAAGAAAGAATGAGGAATTTTCCCTTCTAATTTTGTCATTTCTTCCACTAGCTTTTCTTCATCCAGTCATCTAACAGACTTGTGTTGAATGATCTCTCATATAACAGACCTGGGCTAGTATATTGGATAGATAAGTTTGGGAATAATTTCAAATAGTTTGAATTTGTTGACTGAATTCTAGTAGAGAGTTGGATGGGCATAGGAAGGGGGAGAATTTATTTGAGGGAACTGATGGGGGGACTCTGTAGCCTAGAGCAGAGATAGGCAATCTGCAATCTGTGTACAGACTGCAAGTTAAGAATGATTTTGCACTTTCAATTAGTTGAAAAACTTCAGAGAACTAATTAAAAAAAAAAAACTTGTAACACATGAAACTTACATGAAAGACAAATTTCTGTGTTCATAAAGTTGTATTGGAACACAGAATGTTCATTCATTTTATATTGTCTATGTTCATACTGTTAGAACTGAATAGTTACAACAGATGTGACTGTGGCCTGCAGAGATACTGTTACTATAATAAAAATATTTATCACCTTGCCATTTATAGAAAAAAGTTTTCTTGCCTCTGAAAAGGGATTAAGAAAGAGATCTTCATTCATTCTTTAGGATCTGAAGCAAAATAACTTACTGCAGAACACCAGGCTGTGGTGGACAACTAGGGGATAAGGCTTAGGAATTACAGATGAGATTTTAGGTAGTAAGAAGGTATGGGAGTTGAATGACACATCTCCAATGGCAGGGCAGGGGATGAGGCATCCCAGGGGCTCAGTCCTGGCAATGCATGGATGCCACTTGCTCAAGTAACAAGCAGCCTAGGTTCCATGGTGAAAATAGTATTAGAAGCTATTAGAACTCTTGTAGTTACAAATAATAGATATCCTACTCAAATTTAAACCACAATGAAACTTACTGGCTCACATGAAAAGTTTCAAGGGCTCTAGCTTATTCTCTAAGCTCTACTGATTTGTGTAACTTTACTTTGCAAGTATGCCATTTTTATGTGGCAGGTGAGATGGTAACCAGCCCAGAATCAAAACCTTCCCTTTTAGAGCAGTCCCAGCAGGGGCTCTGATTTGCTTGACATTGTTCATATACTATTTCCTGGGTACTTCATGAGAATGAAACAATAATAGAGAATTTTGATTAGCAAATCTGTGCTACCACAAGAATGGATTCTGAGCTAGAAAAAGGCTTTCTATTACCAGAAGATTAGTCAGGGTTCCAGATAAAGACAACTGATATCAGCTTCGGTGAGGCAGTTGTGGAGAAATGGCATTGACATGGGATAGCAGGGTAATGAGTATAGCATGTATGGGCAGTCCCTCAGTACCTGGGTGGGCCAAGAAGTTGAATATAAAATAGATATTGTCTGCCTGTTGTGGGCTGCTTTGGAGGTCATGCACACACCCTAAAATCAGATAAGAGGCCTTGGACGAGGTCTAAAGTTCCAAGGAAGTCTAGTTACAAAGTCAGATCTGTGATTATTGGAGCCTTACACACAACACCAGGTTAAACTGGCTTGGGGAAATATCTGTTACACATTGGTGAATGTCACTTAGACCCTTATAGTATGGAGTCTGTTTCTCTTGATCCAAAGGGTAGAAAGATAAATCAGTTAAATTCAGTTCAGTTCAGTTGCTCAGTCATGTACGACTCTTTGCAACCCCATGAATCATAGCACACCAGGCCTCTCTGTCCATCACCAACTAATAAGTAACTATAATCTAGTGGTTTAAATAATAAAATAGACTTAGATGAGATCTTAGAATGCATAAGAGTGTTTAAGTTGGGTCTGCTGAAAAAGTTACCTAAAAGGTCAATTAGGAAAAGATCCCTTAACAGGTAATACCATATATGCAAAGATGTGGATATTAAAATGCATATTTTGTCCAGGTGCTAAGCTCAGTTCAGTTAAGTTCAGTCACTCAGTCGTGTCTGACTCTTTGTGACCCCATGAATCACAGGCCCCAAAAATAATGTCTGACACTGCTAAGCTAGGTGCTGTCAATTCTCTATTTGATGCATGGCATCTTGAGAAACCTGTATGCAGGTCAGGAAGCAACAATAGAACTGGACATGGAACAACAGACTGGTTCTAAATAGGAAAAGGAGGACGTCAAGGTTGTATATTGTCACCCTGCTTATTTAAGTTATATGCAGAGTACATCATGAGGGACGCTGGGCTGGAAGAAGCACAAGCTGGAATCAAGATTGCCAGGAGAAATATCAATAACCTCAGATATGCAGATGACACCACCCTTATGGCAGAAAGTGAAGAGGAACTCAAAAGCCTCTTGATGAAAGTGAAAGAGGAGAGTCAAAAGGTTGGCTTGAAGCTCAACATTCAGAAAACAAAGATCATGGCATCTGGTCCCATCACTTCATGGGAAATAGATGGGGAAACAGTGGAAACAGTGTCAGACTTTATTTTTTGGGGGCTCCAAAATCACTGCAGATGCTGATTGCAGCCATGAAACTAAAAGATGCTTACTCCTTGGAAGGAAAGTTATGACCAACCTAGATAGCATATTAAAAAGCAGAGACATTACTTTGCCAACAAAAGTCCGTCTAGTCAAAGCTATGGTTTTTCCTTTGGTCATGTATGGATACAAGAGTTGGACTGTGAAGAAAGCTGATCACTGAAGAATTGATGCTTTTGAACTGTGGTATTGGAGAAGACTCTTGAGAGTCCCTTGGACTGCAAGGAGATCCAACCAGTCCATTCTAAAGGAGATCAGTCCTGGGTGTTCATTGGAAGGACTGATGCTAAAGCTGAAACTGCAATACTTTGGCCACCTCATGTGACGAGTTGACTCACTGGCAAAAACTCTGATGCTGGGAGGGATTGGGGATGGGAGGAGACGGGGACAACAGAGAATGAGATATTGGATGGCATCACCGACTTGATGGACATGAGTTTCAGTGAACTCTGGGAGTTGGTGATGGACAGGGAGGCCTGGTGTGCTGTGATTCATGGGGTTGCAAAGAGTTGGACCCGACTGAGCGACTGAACTGAACTGAACTGATAACCAATATCACGCTGCTATATTTTGAAACCAGAAGATGAGGTTTTGCAATCAAACGAGATGTACAGGATGATAAAGACTTCTTACTGGGGCCAATGGTTGGAGAGTGACACTTTCAATGGAGGAAGAGATTAAAACAGTATCTGATTAGCAGGAAAAATAATGAGTTCGGATTTGGAAAATTTGAGTCCCTGATGACTGTTTGATAATCAGCTGTCAGTATTTCACTGATAGCTGGAAATGTGGATTCGAGCTCAGAGAAATGGTTCAAGAATTTTATACTTACTATTCTCCTGTTATCCACATGAGATTAATAAAAGCACCATCATTGCTCCTTATGAAGTTTGAGAATTTCTGTAGATCTACTCCTTCTGACTATTGATGTTCTCTATTTTTTTTTATTTCTATTTCCAGCACTTACACTTTTAATTCTCCTAAACCACAACTCTAAAGGACAAATAAAATAATGTAAATCTTAAGGGTACAGGAAAACCAGAGGTATACAGCAACTCAGTCTGTGAATTCTAAGAATGTTTAAGATACATTCTTCCTCTCATAAACTTCCCTCCACTCTATTCTGTACTCAAAAGACTTTTCCTCACACAATTCTTGTCTCTGCAGCATTTCAAAACAGCATTTCAACATCTATAGTCATTAGAGAATCTCCAGAGAAACAGACCCAATGGTTTATGTATAGTAAGATTTCTTGAAGGAAGTGGTTCACGGTGGAGGTGCCAACATCTGCCAGGTAGAGACACTGAGGAACTGTAGGTCACAGGCCATAAGCTGGCTCAAGGTTCTCTTACTCAGACTGACTACTATTTATCTGGGAATGGTGACTGATGAATTCAAAAGCTCTCCTCATCACACCTGGTTTTATACTTGGAAAAGTTACACTATATACACAACATGCTTTATCTCCAGCAGGATACTTGGGAGAATTACCCCATGGACCCTCCTGCCCACAGCCCCTTCCCCCCATTCACTGAATGAAATCCTAGATGTCTGACTTCCAGACATTTTCAAGTCTTGTTTGTCCTTCTTCATCCAAAATACTTTTCTGACCTCACGTAATAGCTTTTAGAATGTTTGTTGTTGTTTAGTTGCTAAGTCGTGTCTGCCTCTTGCGACCCCACGGCCTGTAGCCCGTCATGCTCCTCTGTCTATGGGTTTCCCAGGCAAGAATACTGGAGTGGGTTGCCATTTCCTTCTCCAGGGGATCTTCCCCACCCAGGGATGGAATCCAAGTATCCTGCATTGGCAGATTCTTTGCGTCTGAGCCCCCTTAGAATGTTTCAGTTCAGTTCAGTCGCTCAGTCGTGTCCGACTCTCTGTGACCCCATGAATCACAGCACGCCAGGCCTCCCTGTCCATCACCAACTCCCAGAGTTCACTCAAACTCATGTCCATCGAGTCGGTGATGCCTTCCAGCCATCTCATTCTTTGTTGTCCCCTTCTCCTCCCACCCCCAACCTTTCCCAGCATCAGAGTCTTTTCCAGTGAGTCAACTCATCACATGAGGTGGCCAAAGTATTGGAGTTTCAGCTTCAGCATCAGTTCCTCCAATGAACACCCAGGATCGATCTCCTTTAGAATGGACTGGTTGGATCTCCTTGCAGTCCAAGGGACTCTCAAGAGTCTTCTCCAACACCACAGTTCAAAAGCATCAATTCTTCGGCAATCAAAAGAAGTATAGAGACTAGGAGCTGTAAGGTACCTCTTCCAACCAGACTGGTCTCACAACCCAAGGAGACTTTGGTTGGATTACTCTGTGAGCCTGAGCCAGTCTCTGAGAGCCTCGGTTCCCTCATTTGGGGAACAAAGGCAGCAATACTGAGCTCATGGGTTGATGTTAAATGAGAGAACCCATTTCTACTATTGAGCAGAATAACTGGCACAATAGAATTCGCAGATTTTCTTTTAACCTGAACCACAAGCACTGCCCCATGGGATGCCACAGTCTCTTTCCTGTGAACACAGGGTGAAGGGAAGTCATGGACAAAGGAGTTAGAAAACCTTCAGGCTTTGGTTTACAGGGAGGGTCCTTAATCTCACTGAACCTCCTTGAGGACTCAGATTCCTCACCTGCCCCAGGAATGGAGGCTGGATTATAGACAGGATTCTGGTACCAGGGACCTAGGCGAGGCTGCTGGGCCATGAGCGGCACATAGAAGAAAGGTCTGGAGGTACTGCCCTCAAAATTTTCGTTGTTTCCTGAAGAATTCATTTTCCAGGCCTCTCTTGCTCGACGTCTGCCTCTGTGTGCCTCCCTTCTTTCGCTCACCCTCTGCCTCTGAGACTCTGTGGTGGCACAAACGACCGGAACTGCTGCGAACTTGCCTGCCGATGTTCTCTATTTTTTATTCATTAGCTGTCTTAGCTGCTCAAGCACCTCTAATTTTGTACTTGAAGTGTTGGGATGATCATCTTCCATCCTAAATCTGAACAATAGCTTTGCATTAGCCACTTGGTGTATTATGTGTAATTCTTTGTTTAATTCTTCGACTTAGGACTAGTCTTCTGATTGACCCCTTATTTGGATCTTGGTCTTCTTAAGGTTCTGTTCTTAGAATATGGTCAGTGGCTGCAAGAACCACAAAGAAGAGAGCTATTCTGCCCTTATTACCACCAAGTATTTTTGCTGGACTTCTGCCTTAAGGGAACAAAAGCTAATATTGTATACTGAGAAGAATAATTGACATCCCATGATGCTTCTAGTCTGATACAGGGATGATCTCCTGCTTCAGAACCAATAGAAGAAATTATTAAAATGAGCAGATCCCTGGGATGGAAGATCTAAAGAACCAGAATCTCTGGTGGGAGGGGTGGAGTCAAGAATCAGTTTTTTGTTTTTCTTTTTTTGTAAGCACTGTGATCATTCTTATGCACACATCTGCACATATCTGTGAACATAGCTGTGAACCACAGACTTAAAGCAAGAAGAAAAGATGTTTACAGTGAAAATTTGACTATTTAAAAAATGAAAAGTTGAAAAGGTTAAGAATGATATTTCCTTTACAAACTGTATCTCTGGAAAAAAATTGTTAAACACTTAAAAATAATAAAAATTTATAAACATGAAAACAGGGTCACCCACAATTCCACACACAAAAAGGCTATCAAAATTAGCATCTTGGTGAATATCTTTTAGTCCTTTGTAGATGTATATTCGGAGAAGGCAATGGCAAGCCACTCCAGTACTCTTTCCTAGAAAATCCCATGGATGGAGGAGCCTGGTAGGCTGCAGTCCATGGGGTCGCTAAGGGTCGGACACAACTCAGCGACTTCACTTTCACTTTTCACTTTCACACATTGGCGAAGGAAATGGCAACCCACTCCAGTGTTCTTGCCTGGAGAATCCCTGGGATGGGGGAGCCTGGTGGGCTTCCGTCTATGGGGTCACACAGAATCGGACACGACTGAAGTGACTTAGCAGCAGCACCAGCAGCAGCAGATGTATATTGTCTTCTATTATGTATATATATACATATTTTAAGCTTCATGAATAGCTTTTAGAGCACATTTCTCACTCAAAGCGTTGCACATATTTTTGAATTTTATTTAACTTCTTCAAAAATATTATATAAGTAATGTACAATTCCCCATCTTACAGTTCATTTTACTCTAAATGTTATCCATTGTTGCTCATTGTTTATGTTTGTATCTGGGTTACTTCCCTAATCCTACTAGTCCAGTCTCAGAAGTGGGCTCCCTGTCTTCTCCAGCTTTGTGTTTCCAAGATTCAAGAAGGCCTGAGAGCCTACCTGAGTTTCAACTATGGATGACATCATCAGAGCAACTTTAATAGCACAATAGTGGAAACAGAAATTAAGCTGAGGAATAAATGGAAAATAATGAATTAAAGGCTGAGAATATCAATTACTCTTTCAAAAAATTACTGCTATTGGGAAGTGAAAGGAGTTGAGTGCTAAAAATGAAACAAAAAATGAAGAAATTGTTTTGGGAGTGAAAGACACCTAAATATGCTGGTTGGGTAGAATGAATGGGTGGACAGGAAAAGACTGAAACTACAAAAGGGATTTAATAAAAATCAACTTTTCAGATGATGTGGAGGGACTGAAATCTTTAGTACACACGGGAATGTTTGCCTTGGAAAGCATTAGAGACAAGGCGTTCTTTGAGTTAGAGGTGGCAAAATACACGATGAATCTAATGGGGATGAACGGAGGTACTTTGAGTAGTTTGCACATATATGCTTGATGTATAAGATAAGATACTCTGCCAAGGCTGAGATGGGAGTGCAGAGGGAGCTTCTGGGGGTGGCAATAGAGCCTACAATATGGTGATGGGAAATTAAAGGACCAAGGGCAAGGAAGAGGTGCCCCCAAAGATGAGATTCACATTATAACAGCTCCACACAGAATGACTTTGTAATCTTTGGTGACACCAAGCAGGCAAAGCATGGTTCAAAACCCAGAAGTTCAGATCAGTGTAGGGTTTCACCAGGCAGATAAACTGAAAGACAGCTTACACTATTCTTTGTTCTCATCCATCTAGATTATTCTAATGACAGTATCTAATCTAGTATCCTCTCCTTCCTTTTGCACAGCGCCCCTAAGTCAGGTTTATTATTCATTTATCCATCCTCACTGCCAGATAGTGGGATACTGATTCTCATCATAGTTGTGAAACGTGTGCAGTTTGTTTACCTTTCCTTGTCCTCACCAATATCCCTACCCAACCTCCACAACATGTGACCTATGGTCTCACCATGTTCTGTGCTGGAAGCATTTCTCACTTTCTTCTCATGCTTTCTGACACTTCTACTGGAACCAACCTACCTATAAAGGATCATTGAATTGAGGGCTCAGCTACTCTGAAAGAAAGAAGAGGGCATGAAGAAGAGTTTAGAGAATAGAGCTTCCTAAGAAACAGCATGAGACCAGCTACAGAAAGACAAGATCAGGAAGAAATTCTTCAGGGATAACAGGAGCAGTAATGTCTTCCACTGAGTTGTTTATTTTACTCTGCTGTAGTGATGATTCATATAGCCATCAATAAAAGTTGTTAGATACACAAATCAAAGACTAAATGGAGGAAGGGGTGAATATTAAGGTGTTTTTTTTTTTTTTTTTTTACTAACTGGTTGCTTTACTTGGACAAATTAGCTTCTGTCTCAGTTTCTACCTTTGTGAAACATCATGACCTTTACCTTGCAAGATTATTATAGGCCCCTCATTAGGTGTTATTCTGTATTTCTTGTCCTCAAAGCCTTGGTAGGTGATGGATTAACTATGATAGAAAAACTAAAATAGTACAAATGCATTGTCAGGTGTATTTGTGATATTAATTATTTATACCAATTTTCCTTTTGGGATATATTTTCAGTTTTATTAGAGGTCTTGAGTGCCTGAATTTGGAAGACTTCTTACCATTATGAGATATTTTTGTTGATATTTTTGTTCCACAGTGTATGAGGTAGCTTGTGCCCTGGCCTGGCAGGCCATGGCTAACTGGTAAGGAGGAAGGTAGCACTGCAGGATCCAGAGAGACCTGGAAGCAGACCTGGCTGGTAGAGTGAAGCAGGCCACAAGGATAAGCCTGCCTGGAGGTATGAGAACAAAGTCCAGGTAGAAAGTAGAATGATATTTGAGCAATGCACCAAAAGATCATCAGTAAGCAGTCCAGGTCATGGAGGTCCAACAGGAAGTGCAAGACTGATGTCACAAGCAGATGGAGCATAGTCATGACCAGCAGCAGAAATCTTAGAGAGGTTAATATTCAGCAATTAGCATTCAGTCAGATGACTCAGTGCGTTTTCAAGGATGTCCATCAGCAGAAGACAAGCTCTTGGATCAAAGTGGCTAATAAGGAATAAGAAATAGCCCCGAATTCCAAAAGGCTATGAAGTGCTTACTACAGATAATCAGGATGGGGACCTGGGCATAAGAAATCAGATAAAGGAGTTGAGGGGGTAAGATCTTAACACAAGTCATAACTGGAGCTGAGGATCAGAGCTGTTCAATAACAAGAACCACAAGATGCTGAGCACTGTATTAGAGTTCTTTAGAGCCCATCCTTATCGCCTACTGATCTCTCACACACATATAGACCTTAGGGTTTAATGTTTTGCTATTAGGACATGGAAACTATGCAAGCAAAAGACAGACAATCCATTAAAGAGAGAAGATAAGGCTCCAGAACTTATAGCCAGGATAATCCTAAAATGTTGCTTGTACCATTCACATTTGTGAATAAAACGGCAGACTTGGGAATGATCCATTAATAATGTCACATCTGTAGCCAACAACGCCATGCAATCAACAGATGTTTGTGCTGTCACCTGTCCCTTTGTATAAACAGCATGACATGAAAAGTCTTTCACAGCTCAACCTTTCCAGCCCTGTCTCCTATCTCTTCCCTTCTCGCTGTCTGGGAAACACCTACTCATCCTTCAAGATACAGCTAAAATGTTACCTTCTCTGTGGAACTCACCTAAAGCCCCTCAGACAACATGAATCACTCTTCCTCCCTCCTCTCCAAGCAGAGTGCATAGTGTCCTCTATAATCCATTACTTTTATCATCTTCATCTCTTTACATCTCCATCTCTCCCCTTGGAGGTGAAGTCCTCCAGGGAAAAACCTGCCTTATTTACTCTGCTTTCCCAGTTTCTCATTTTGATCTTGCCACAGTCTCATGTGGTTGCCCAGTGAGGATAATATAGCCCAGAATGTGAATGATTTGCCCAAGGATATCCAGCTAGTTTGGAGCAGAACTGGGATTAGAAACCAGGTCACCTGATTTCTAATCCAGTGCTGTTTCTTCTGCACTTTTCTACACCCTCCCCCGCCTCCATCTAATGATTACAATGATCTTTAAAATTTCACAGCACCTTTAGTAACATTTAAATATTTATTTTTTATTTCATGGTTATAGAGTTCATCCAAGGGCTTCCCTGGTGGCTCAGATGGTAAAGAATCTGCCTGCAATGCAAGAGACCTGGGTTCGATCATAGGATCCTGTAGATCCCCCAGAGAAGGGAATGTCTACCCACTCCAGTATTCTTGCCTGGAGAATCCCACGGACAGAGGAGACTGGCAGGGCTACAGTGTATGGGGTCACAAAGAGTCGGACATGACTGAGTGACTCACACACACACACACACACACACACACACAAAGTGCCTCTGAGGTAGGTAGAGGGGTCCTCATTGCCTCCTTTTAGGTTTTCCTGAGTTGAGGCGATTAGTGAATTATTCAGTCTCAAAGCCAGTCATTGAAAGAGCCTCCAACTTATGCTTGACCACCAGGCCACCCTGTCACATAGTACAAGCTGTTAGGTTTTCGAGACTGTTATCAAGGCAACAGGAAGAAACGACTTAGACTATGCTGGTCACCTCTTGAGTTGTTATTTCTCCTGCAGTTTTAGAAAAAAGTCAGAACTCTTCCCTAGAGGGATTCTACTAATGTGGGTGATTCATCACTGTCCTTTATTTCACATATATGTCTTAGGAGTTAAAAGTAGGTGAGCTGAAAGCAGGAGACCACCTGAGGCAATGTGAATTCTCTTTCTCAGAGTCTTTGTCTAACTGGCATAACTCTCTACTTGCCTTGCATATGAAAGCTTTTTACTATAGTATATTTTAAAGAAAGGTACTTTCTGCTCACACTCATTTCCCCAAAGGAACTTTTTATTGGGAATCTGAGATGAAACACTATTCTTAAGGAACATACCCAGTGTGGCTAGGTCACATTTCATTCTTGTTTACAAGGGCAGGGTTCTATATAAGACCATATGGCACCATGCTGACATTTTAAAGGCAACACTTGCTTCATAAGTTACTTTGTAGTACTAAATGAGAGCCCCAGTGACTTGAAAGATTATGTCTTTCTCAATTCCAGTGTAAGTGTGACTATGCTTAGTCTCCAGTGAAAGGTTTTCTTCTTCAGGGAGCATGTTTGTTAGCAACAAAAGATGCTGTCTCAAAACTAGCTTGATCCTAAATATTCACATGGTCAGAAAATGTCTGGATAAAATATTTCCAGCCCATTACCTTGATGTACTATTTTTTTTTTCCTTTTAAGCCAGATCTAATTAGTTACATGTGTAGAAATAAATGTGGGACTCAGTAATTTCAGATTTTTATGCACCTTTCATAATGAGAACAGGGAATAGAATTTCTCAACAGGGTAAAAGGAATAGGGGTGTGTGAGCTTACAATTACATAAAGTAGCCCTGGAATTTAAAGACAGATAGGACTCTAAGTTTAGTACAAGGGCTCACTAAAATTAAAATGGACTTATGTATTATTAGGTTTGCTTTGAAAAAATAATAAAAAGTGGCTTCTAAGAAAACATTATTTTCTTTTCTCTCCATCACAATGTTGCTACATTAGCTTCAAAAACAAATAAGCAAGACACAAACAGATGTATTTTTCTTTTATGTAAGAAGTCTTGGTTGAACTTCATGAGATTTTGAAAGTTATTCAAATTTGGAAAAGAAAGAAAATGAGGCTAGTGTTGTCTACCAAACAAGACACACTAGCATATTTTTTATGTTTTTTTCTCTAGTCACCACAAATTATTTGCTTGAACTGAATCTGTTTTACTGTACTGATATGGTATAGGTAAATGTATTTTAATTGCTTTAAGCATGTGGAAACATTACTCATGAGATTGGTATGGCAGAAAAACTGCAAAAATGTGTAATAGAGAAGACTCTATATTGGACCTATTTCTTTAGTTCTAACTCTTGTGCCTGTACTGAGTCATGCTGGTTTTGTACCTTTGTAAAAGACTGTTGCCTGCAGCCTAAAATGTACGTGGTAGCCGGTTCTCAAGGCTCTGACCTTTGTATGTACAAGTTTCCACTCACGTAGCAATAAAAAGTTGCAGAACAGAAAATAACAGTTGTCTTGTTGGAACGAGACAGTTGTGTTGCAGTTGTGTTTACTGGAACACTGTGAACAGATCTAAGCAGGCAACTATAAGAGTAAAGGATTCTGACACCAAGAAGCTTGCAACAACTAGCTGCACCATCTCCGCTTTTAGTATAAAAGATGCCTGAATTCTAAGATGGTTCTTTGGGACACTAGTTCAACATCTTCTTGGACTGCTGGCTTTTTGAATAAAGTCGCTGCTCCTTACCCCAACAACCCTTCTCAATTTACTGGCCTGTCATGCAGCAAGTGGTAGAAGTTTGGACTTGGTAACAAATAAGCACAATTATTCCCCTCACTCTCATACCTTCACCCCTGGCAAAGTGACTTTACAGCTCCTCTCACTAGAAGAAGGAATCGCTTTCTCTGGCTCTCCAACCTGGAATGGCCTTAGCTAGGATGGTGGTATAGTTTTCTTTGACTAAAGGAATGTGGCAGAAATGATGATATCCCAGTTCTGTCTATGTGACTCAAGAAGCCATATATGTTTCTGTTCTTTCTCCGGGACTTTTGCATCCATCTTGAGAATCAGCCCAGGCCTGCCTGCTCTAGGATAAGAGACCAAGAAGAACAGAGCTAAGTCATCCCAATCGAGGACTTCTAGACAGGCCAGCTCCTTACCAGACTGAAAACTGATCACAGTCACATGAACAAGTTCAGCTCAGATAACCCAGTTTAGAAGCATCCAGGTAACTGACAGATAGCTGAGCAAACTAAATTCTGTCAGATGCCTGTGAGGTTTGTTTGCTTATTATGCAGTATTGTTGTGGCAAAGGTAAATGATTACAATGGTAAATATTTATTTATATTGACACTTTCAGTCATAATAATGAAACCCCTCTACTTATGGAACTTTCATTTAAAAGCATACATAAATAAATGAAAAGCTAAATTTAAGGGGGAAAAAATCGTCAACTTTGCATTCCATCAACAGATAGTAAGCTATCTCAGTATAGTAGCTCTTGGGGACATTCTGACACATGAAATTACACAAAGCCTTTTGCAATCTAACCTGTTTGTGAGTGGAAGAGCTTCTGCAGAAGGTAGTTCTTCTTAAGTTAGCCAGGAGTTTCTTTTATCATAGTTGATATTTAAACCGAAATGAATTTATAAATTAACTAATATTTTTCCTGCCAAGACATCTCCTTTGACCAGGTTTTTGACACTCACTTTGTTTCTCTTTTTAAGACATATTTTATCTGCCTGCATCTGAAATGATGATATAACTGCTCTAAGAAACTATCCTTTGGAAAGAGATATCTTTCAGTTCAGTTCAGTTCAGTCACTCAGTTGTGTCCGACTCTCCGCGACCCCATGAATCACAGCACGCCAGGCCTCCCTGTCCATCACCAACTCCTGGAGTTCACTGAAACTCATGTCCATCGAGTCGGTGATGCCATCCAGCCATCTCATTCTCTGTCGTCCCCGTCTCCTCCCACCCCCAATCACTCCCAGCATCAGAGTCTTTTCCAGAGATATCTTACACATGTGATTAACCACAAAGCCCCGCCTCACCCCGCCTCCTAGTTCAAAGCCAGACAAGCAAGTAAGTCATTTTCACATGAGAGTTTACTTCCTAAAGGAGCATGTAGGCTCACTGAACAGTCTGGAAGACGAGTGATGAAGCTTGCCAAATAAGGTTGACCATGGTTTAGCTGGAAAAAGTGTTACTGAGTTCAACTCATACTGCTTGCCACATGCAAGGCCAATAAACTGAGAGACAATTTGTTGGGGAAAGAAACAGTGATTTTATTTTAAAAGCCAGCAAAACAAGAAGATGGTGAATTACCGTCCCAAGGAACCATCTTAGAATTCAGGCATCTTTTATACTAAAAGGGGAGATGGTATGGCTAATTGTTACAAACTTCTTGGTACAAGAATCCTTTGTTCTTGCAGCTGCCTGCTTAGTTCTGGTCACAGTGTTCCTGTAACTTCCGACAAAAATCACTGTTATTTTCTGTTCAGCAACTTTTTATTCCTACATGAATGGAAAAGTGTTGTATCTTTAAAGGTCAGAGCCTTGAGAATAGGGTATCGTATATATTTTAGGCTATAGGCAACATTCTTTAACAAAGGTGCAAAGCCAGCATGACTAAGTACAGGTACTAGAGTACAAGAGTTAGGCCTAAAGAAATAGATCCAACATCTAAGGTTTGTTTCCTGTTACAAAAGTAAAAGCCAAGAGAATATTTGAAAGCAACTCAGACTCAGTAGATACTCAAAAGATATGAATTCATGATGAGGAAGTACTTTTCTTCAGTTCATTGCAGAGAGAAACTATACTTAGAAACTATAACTTGCTGATTTTATCTATTGTGAGTAAAGTATGCAGAATCCCAGCTCCACCCCCGCCCCCACCAGTCCTATGACTTCTGTGATTCTCATCTGTAATAATATTACCTGATAATAATATTAAATGTCTCATAGGGTTAGTAGGGGGATTAAATGACTGAATATTTGTAAAACTTTTAGAACAGCACCTGACATGTGGTAAATGTGTAAGTCAAAAGCTAAAAACTAGAAGCTGAGGACTTGTGGTTTCCAGTCCAGCATGTAAGAAACTGGAAGTTGACACTCTGTCCTAACAAGTATAAGACTGGATGCAGTGCAAAATGAATACTTCTTTTTATATTTTTTAGATTCATGAGAGAACTGAGGTCACAGGGCAAACCACTTCCCACCTCCCACACCCCTCTCCCTGCAACCCCGAATTGGAGAAACAGGTAAATACAGAGAATCACATCCTACTTCAGCAGGATCCAGTGTCCTGAGAAGAAAGACCTGAACTGTAATTGATGAATTGCTGGAGGCTCGGAGTTGGCAAGTCTTAAAGCTAAAATGTCCTGGGGGAATCAGTCATCAGAGACTCACACTTTTGTGAATTTTACCTCCAGAAGCTTGACCAGGTTCTCACAGAGAGAAATCCTCTCAGGATTCCTACAGTGGAGGGGAAAGAAACAATTTTGAAATACTCCAGAATACTTTCTCTTTTCTACTTAATGAAGTCTGCCCTGGGGAGAAACTATTAATAATAATTAACCAGAGACCAATGTGCTAGAGTTTTATCAGAGTCTAAGTGACCCAAGAGGAAGGAAATATTCAACTTCAGCCAACTGTAGCCATCCTGACCCACCTGGGAGGGGAGCAGAGAAGACTGAGAAGCACAGGTAAACTCCACAGTCCGGAAGTGGAGTGCCAAAAGACTGAAGCCTATTCGTCAGCCTACAGAATGCCTCCCGTCCCTCATAACTCCCCACAACAGAATGTGGTCCACTGGAGAAGGGAATGGCAAACCACTTCAGTATTCTTGCCTTGAGAACCCCATGAACAGTATCAAAAGGCAAAATGATAGGATACTGAATGAGGGATTCCCCAGGTCGGCAGGTGCCCAGTATGCTACTGGAGATCAGTAGAGAAGTAACTCCAGAAAGAATGAAGGGATGGAGCCAAAGCAAAACCAATACCCAGTTGTGGATGTGACTGGTGATAGAAGCAAGGTCCAATGCTGTAAAGAGCAATATTGCATAGGAACCTGGAATGTTAGGTCCATGAATCAAGGCAAATTGGAAGTGGTCAAACAGGAGATGGCAAGAGTGAACGTAGACATTCTAGGAATCAGTGAACTAAAATGGACTGGAATGGGTGAATTTAACTCAGATGACCATTATATCTACTACTGTGGGCAGGAATCCCTTCGAAGAAATGGAGTAGCCATCATGGTCAACAAAAGAGTCCGAAATGCAGTACTTGGATACAATCGTAAAAATGACAGAATGATTTCTGTTCATTTCCAAGGCAAACCATTCAATATTACAGTAATCCAAGCCTATGCCCCAACCAGAAACACTGAAGAAGCCGAAGTTGAACGGTTCTATGAAGACCTACAAGACCTTTTAGAACTAAGATTACCAAAGACCTTTCTAAAGCAGTTGCTTTTACGTGGCACATTGCATTCAGTTATCAGGAAAAACTTATAAAACAAATCAAAAGAAAAAAACAGTATGAAAAGCAGAGCAAGCATCAGAACTAGACTCAGATATGGCAGAGATTTTGAAATTGTCAGACTATTAACATTTTTAATGATGTCAGAGTTATGATCACGTCAATGATATTAACTGAGAACCACTAGTAATGTAAAGTGTGGTCTCTGTTCCTGTTCTCATTGTGGTTCAATTGGGAAGATGGAACCCACTGGCACAGATGACATATCGAATAACTCAGCAACACACAGGCATAAGTACTGGGAAAAGTTAAATCCTTTCTGGAGTAACCAGAGAGATATGGGGTTGTATCAGAGCAGCAATGCCTAGAAAAGCTAAGTTCTGATGTGGGTCAATGGGAGGTTTAAGAAAGTAAATGTCAAAGATTGAAAAATATGTTGTCAATCTTTTTCATCATAGAAGTAACTCAAATCCTTAGAATTACCCATGGTAAGTGAAAGAAACAATTTATACTCTATCCCTTAGCCTCTGGAAGGAGTTTATGCAGCTTTCAAAGGTAAATAATTTAGACCCAGAGGAAAGTTTACACATTGAGAGAATCTGGTCTGATATTTGAGGTGTTTCTGGGAACATCATTTTCTGAGAAAGTAGAATACTAAAAAGTCAGCTGTGAGAAAGTGAAAATTAACTTACAGGCGACATTGGAGTTGTCAACTACTTTGCTTCTTTCAATTTTTTTTTGTCCTGCTGAAAAAGATGAATTTGGTACATGGTAATTAGCTGCTCTGTTTTGCTTCCTCTTTGTAACCTGATGGGCCCTACCTTATGAAACAATTGGTGTTCTTGCACCATAGATATTTCTTGACAAATGTGAAAGTGTGTGTTCACCCAGATTGATGAAAACACCACTTGTAATGACAGGAAGCCATATTAGAGGGCAAGATTGCTGTGGATATGCATTCCTCCAGCTAAGGTGTTTGGGAGGTTTATTCTTCCTTTTTCAAATCTTTTGGGAAGGTGCATACAGCAGTTCAAGAAAAGAGATGCCACGATTCTGACAAGTTAATTAAGCTTTCACTTCTGAGTATTATATGTACAGCAAAGAAGAAAAACCTTAATTTCTTTGTACTGTCTGACAAAAAAGAAACACAAGATAAATGCAGGCAGATTCTTTCAAAGTTGTCCTTATTACTGATTCCTAGTCTGCAGAACAGAAATTTTAAAAGTCTAAATCAGAACAAATGAAAAGTCTCAGCACCTTTTATCTTTCTGTAATTTACATATGTATCTACATATATCGATAGGTATAAGGATGTTTTTCACCAAAATGCGAAAGCTGAAGAACCCACCCTTAGATTCCTCCTTATGTGTGCCTCCTCAGCTTTCACTTAATTTAATGGAGTGTGCTGGATGTCTCTATAATTTTGTTCAGATGACTGCAGAACTTGGAAAAGCTGTTGCTGCTATTGATGCATAACATACTGCTATTGGTCTTTTTATATAAATAAATAAATCTATCTATCTATCTATCTATATATATATATAATTTGAATTTTTGGAAACTTTAGCTGTGCTGTCAACTTTGGAAAAAGTATCCCAGTTGTACCGTGTTGGGTTGGCATTGCACAGAAATTAACAGCCATATTGGTCTAGAAACGTTAAACATAATTTTTTTCATTTGTACAGGGGTAACATGCTGTATTAAATATGTAAGGTCTTATCTACATGGGTTTGATTACAGAAACTAATAAAGTATTTTCTAAATAAAAAAAAAAATCCACCTCTAATGTGGAAAACGAAACATCCAGTGTGGGGGTCAGAATTTTGACCCCTTCTTGTCTTCACTCTCTGTTGTTGCAGCTGTGATTGTGTTACATGGCCAATGGATGCTTGCAGACATGATTAAGTTTACTAAATCGGTTCAGTTCAGTCACTCAGGAGTATCCGACTCTTTGCAACCCCATGAACCTCAGTATGCCAGGCCCCCCTGTCCATCACCAACTCCTGGAGTCTACCCAAACTCATGTCCATCGAGTCGGTGATGCCATCCAACCATCTCATCCTTTGTCGTCCCCTTCTCGTCCTGCCCTCAATCTTTCCCAGCATCAGGGTCTTTTCAAGTGAATCAGCTCTTTGCATCAGGTGGCCAAAGTACTGGAGTTTCAGCTTCAACATCAGTCCTTCCAATGAACACCCAGGACTGATCTCCCTTAGGATGGACTGGTTGGATCTCCTTGCAGTCCAAGGGACTCTCAAGAGTTTTCTCCAACACTACAGTTCAAATACATTAATTCTTAGGAGCTCAGCTTTCTTTATAGTTCAACTCTCACATGCATACATGACTATTGGAAAAACCATAGCCTTTACTAGAGAGACCTTTGTTGGCAAAGTAATGTCTCTGCTTTTTAATATGCTGTCTAGGTCGTTCATAACTTTCCTTCCAAGGAGTAAGCGTCTTTTAATTCCATGGCTGCAATCACCGTCTGCAGTGATTTTGGAGTCCCCCAAAATAAAGTCAGCCACTGTTTCCACTGTTTCCCATCTATTTGCCATGAAGTGATGGGACCAGATGCCATGATCTTAGTTTTCTGAATGTTGAGTTTTAAGTCAACTTTTTCACTCTCCTCTTTCATTTTCATCAAGAGGCTCTTTAGTTTTCCTTCACTTTCTGCCATAAGGGTGGTGTCATCTGCATATCTGAGGATATTAATATTTCTCCCAGCAATCTTGATTCCAGCTTGTGCTTCTTCCATCCCAGCATTTCTCATGATGTACTCTGCATATAAGTTAAATAAGCAGGGTGACAATATACAGCTTTGATATACCCCTTTTCCTATTTGGAACCAGTCTGTTTTTCCATGTCCAGTTCTAACTGTTGCTTCCTGACCTGCATACAGGTTTCTCAAGAGGCAGGTCAGGTGGTCTGGTATTCCCATTTCTTTCAGAATTTTCCACAGTTTGTTGTGATCCACACAGTCAAAGGCTTTGGCATAGTCAATAAAGCAGTTTACTAAATAGTTGACTTTAAAATGGGAGATTTTACTATATTATCCAAGTGGATGTAACATAATCACACAAGCCTTTAAGAGCAGAAGAGAAAAGCACAGATATTCAAGGCATAAGAGGGATTCAGTGAACCCCATTAGCTTCAAGATGAAGGAAGTCACGTATCAAGGAAATGGCAATGTCATTCCTATAATCACAAGGAACTAGATTGTGTCAACAACCAATGAGCTTGGAAGACAATCCTGAGTGCCACATGAAAAACAACCTCAGATGATGCTCTGATTTTATGCTAATGAGATCTTAAACAGAGAGTCTATTTTTGCCATGCCATAAATCTGGCCTGTAGGGTCTGCTGCTGCTAAGTCACTTCAGTCGTGTCCGACTCTGTGCGACCCCATAGACGGAAGCCCACCAGGCTCCCCTGTCCCTGGGATTCTCCAGGCAAGAACACTGGAGTTGGTTGTCATTTCCTTCTCCAATGTGTGAAAGTGAAAAGTGAAAGTGAAGTTGCTCAGTCATGTCCCACCCTTAGCGACCCCACAGACTACAGCCAACCAGGCTCCTCCATCCATGGGATTTTCTAGGCAAGAGTACTGGAGTGGCTTGCCATTAGGGTCTATGCACTAATAAATGGCCAGTTTTTCAAGCTGCTGAGATTGTGGTGATTTGTTAAGACAGCAGTAAAGAACTAATACTTTTGATTTTAACCAGTTTATTATGTTGCATTTATACTGACCATATTATAACTTGCTATTCATTTTCAGATACTATATACTGCATTATCGATGAACACATCCTAAATATATACGATGTATATATCATGCATGTGTGCTTATTCGTGTCTGACTCTTTGAGACTTTATGGACTATAGCCCACCAGAGTCCTCTGTCCAAAGAATTTTCCAGGCAAGAATAGTGGAGTGGGGTGCCATTTTCTACTTCAAAATATATATGCTTATATAGGCATATAAGTATTCAAATAAGTTTTTTTCTTTCAAAAATGTTTCTGTAGGTAAGCCTTCAAGTGAGTTCTGAGATATTTCTGAGTTAAGTCAATTCATGTGAATCAAGGGGCTAACTGAACTTAGGTCCTCATTACATGGGATTCTGGCTCAATACCTAGAGTCAAGGATTTAGGATCTACAAAGGGAGTCTTACACTGGGCAGCCCGCCTGGATTGCTGTCTGACACCATGTCTCATCCTTCCTGGCATAGAGTTTATGTTTTTCTCAGCAATGTTCCACCCCCGAAACACACATACACACACAATCACACATGCACACACCTTGCCCTCACGGTTAGTCCTTTGGGTAAGACTGAACTCATTCCTACTTCCAGAGGTAGACCTTAATTGCATTAGGATAATCTGAGCAAGCCATTTTTATGATCTTGGTAAATGGTTTAGGAATAGGTACATAATACAGACATTAGTCAGTCAGAGGGCAATTATGTTACAATGCCCTCCTTCAGTGATTTGTGTTCTAAATGGTTTGTGTTCTAGGTTGGTACCATCAAAGTGAACCAAGAGGATTTTGCTATGAATGAACATGTAAAATTTTCCCTTCCTTGACAGACCCAAAGAAGGAAGCATACAACCAAGCACTTGCTGGCAGCCATCTTGGGACAACATAGTGAGAATATACCTGAAATTAGAGCCAACATCAAGGATGTGGAGTGAAGGCAACAGAACTATAGAAATAGCCTCCTGAGCCCTGTTTGGCTTCGGAATGAGGTCTGTTCTGGCCCTAGGTTCCAGTTAGATGAACCAGTAAATTCCTTTTTGTTTTGTTTTCTTTTAATGGAGCTTGTCTTGATAGGGTTTTCTGTTTCTTGCGTTGAAAGACAGGAGTAAAAAATACAAAGCTCCCACTTCACAATGATGCCCAGGGCTAGCTTAGCCTACAGTAACCTTTCCCACCTTGCTCCTCCCAGGTGTGAGTCCAGGCTGTAATTTCCCTGAGTGCAGCTTTCTCAGAGCAGACAATGCTGTGGGACAGTGAGCACTTCACATTATTTCTTTTGCTCCTTCTTTTCAGCATCTGACTTCTTCCTTTGATCATGCTTTTTGTTTCTAAGTAACATACCTTTTTCTTTACAGTTTGCATGTGATTATTCAGAGAAAGTCGATGAGAGATGAAGGTGAATCATTACAGGAAATAGGCACTGTACTTCTATCTGTGGTCTTTTATGTTCCAGGACATTCACTTAATCCTCTGTCCTTGCCTTTGTCCTGCATATGTCTTTCCATCTGATATATTAATATTTCTTCCTCATACACTCTGAGTAAATTTTGCAAAAAAAAATAAAAGCGAATGAAAAATTTCAAGTATATTAGTGCTAGCAGAAAATCAAAACAAATCTTAATCTTGGTCTCCTGTTGCACATCCACCTGACAATTTGCCCTGGAGCAATAGGGTGAGGTGAATTGAGAAATCTGTGTCACTCACACACATATTTGAACAGAACTGCCAAAGCTTGTGTAGGCAAGTTTCCTCAGTAGGTAAAATCTATTTATTCATTTGTTCATTTATTGTCAATATTACTTCATGAGAGTATGTGTATTTACATATATAAACTGTATACACTCCACCCTGAAAATCCTTAACCATGAAATAAATCCAACTCTTTTAGATTAAAAAAAGCATAAGGAATAATTTTATGAGGAAATTGTAAAATAAAAATAAGATTTGTAGTAAACCCATATATGTTATAATTGTTTAATTCAAGACCCTTCTGCAAGCTTTAATGGGCGCCTAAAATTCCTTTAATATGGATAGAAAATTTTACTTTGCAATAATTTGTAAAAGGGTTAATGTATAAGTGCAGATTTCTCTGCATTAGGGTTTAATGGCAGTTACACCTTCCTTTCCTATGAAGAAAGTTTAACAATGGAAAATGATGGTGGAGACCCACAGAAAGAGATATAAGTATGAAAATAGGAGTGTTTAAGAAGTCGGAGATAAAATTCCATTTTTATAATAAAGTACTTTTCTTACTTTAACCTGTGACAGAAAGTTGATTTGTGATTTTTTTTTCCAAATGAAATAATTTGTCAGGGTTCTTAGATGATAGCCAAATTGGTTTCCCTTATTTTGTGGTAATTTCTTATGCTCTCCTACATAATGCCTAATGGGAGAGTAGAACTGGTTGGAGGAAAGTAGACTTTTCCTTAGAACCTGTTTACAACTGAGGGGTTGAAAACATTCTTTATGTCATTAATTTTCAATACTATCATTTTAACATCTTCTATTTCTCCCTCAAGCTAATATGCTCAAATATCCTCTTAGATATTGATATTGGCCAATTAAATCTGGCAACATTTCTCTTAACCAGGATTCTTTGGAACAGCTTTTCTCAGAATACTTACTGTGTTAATGTGGATTGTGAATTTCAAAGAGGGGTATAATGTATCCAGAGATTTCTGAACTCACGGAATCTTCTTCTGTCTTCCAGAACACCCATTTGTAACTCATATGACGGGTATTTCTCAGGACAGAGAGAGTTTCTTTAATATAGTGGGGAAAAAAGAACTGATGTTGTCATTAACTCCAGGGTCAGGTTTTTCAGTCTCTGTGTGGACCATTTAACTTTGCTCTTCTCTGAGAACCTGAGTTTTTGTCAAGCTCCTTTTCACCTTTCCACAGGCTCCAAACTGAGATCAGAAGTAGTGGCAACATCAGTCTAAACTTACAGCCGGTATTGGACAAGACAATCTGTAGCATAAATCAAACTCAAACTGGGTTGGAAATAGTGCCTTTGACATCCAAAAATACTTTCACCATTCAAAATAAAGGTTAGCTTTTCTCCCCAATTTCTCTCTCCACACTTCTTTATCTACTCAGAATTGAAAAAGAGTAGAATCTGCAAAATAATTTAGAATAGAAGTTATGCAGGTATATTTGCTTTTGATCCAACCAAATGCCTTCTTTTCAGATTTGAATAAATAATAATAAAATTATTAAAAGTAAATATAGGGTATTTTATTCTAGAACCAAATAGTCATTTAATTTCAAACTTTCTGTTTCTTATTATATTGGTATTCCTGGCTTTTTCTTCTTACTCATTTCTTTAAAAGTCAGTATTTTTATATTTTTGAAATATTATATTTTTCTTGGATTGATATTAGTACTATTGACATATCAACAAGTTCACAGCTTTTATTACTTGGAAGTGAACATGTGTTATTCAGATTTGAACAAGTGTGTGTGCTCTAGAGTATGCAATTACAATGATCAAGCATTTATAAAATGAAAAAAAATAAAAGACCAAAGAATTTTAGAAAGATTAATGCAGAATACC